>NW_010104060.1:319-15084 GCF_000699245.1 Pterocles gutturalis | reverse complement strand
TGCTGGTGGGCAATGCCTTGTTTTGGTACACAGGGAGTTGGTTGTTTATTAGACAAGCACAAATCTCGGATACGTGTTGGTAAGGAGAGGAGGCACTGCTGGGTCAGTTTGTCACCTCTCACAAAAGTTTTGGAAGACAGATTCTTTTGCACAGGGACAGAACAGACTGTGAACTGAAAGGAAAGGATGCTCATGGAGAAAGCTAGCTGAGACACATCGTTGATAATCTCACTGATGAAGCACCAAAGGAGCCTCGGGGCAGTGTTTGCAGAAGTTTTTGCTGTTATTATGTTTTGCTATTGGTTTTGTGTTTATCATATCGTATGTGAAAAAAGTTGCACATTGAGTTATGGACTATTAGGTCACAGACACAGGCTCAAAACCTGGAATCTTATGAATTCATATGGAAAGTCACCATTTTATATTTGCTTTAAAATTGCTCCAGCCTGCTCCCTTGTTTGTTGGACAACTGGGTCTGCATGAACACAAGCAGGATACTGAGAAATTGTCTCGTTTCTGTGTTGCATATTAAGTTGCTTGGGGTGTTTTGGATGAGGAAATAAAATTTTAAAAAAAGAGGAATGTTGTACTTAGAGTTCTTTGCCCTTAACGTAAAGTGTAGTTTCTAGTAAATTTACAGGCGTACATTGCAGCTATGCAGACCTCTATTTTAGGCCAGTGCACAAATGAAGGTGTGCATTTACATCCATGCTGAACCTGATTAGTAACTGCACCATTTCTTATATACTGAAGATTTTGTTGCATAAACCGAACTGTGACTGAAAAGTAGAAGCTTATTTATGTTGCCACCATCAAAACCTACAGAGTCATTGAAAATCCAGTTGTAAGTTGTCTCTCAAATGATGCAATTTATTACCGTGTACCTCTGTCTTTCAGAGGAATATCTCTGGGGTTCATTTGTCAGCACTGAACAGTGTGCAAGATCTATGTCTGAGGCTCCTAGGCACCCTTGTAATACAAATAAGGGTAATCAACAAGCTACAGTTTTAAGTAATTGGTTTTTAAATGACCCTGATGGTTCTTAACATGCTGTGAGCTGTCAAGAAGTGGCAGCATCCAGCTGTGAGGCTTTCTGTCATTGCTGAGCCACTGCTGATGAGCTCAAATCTCCAGTGCTGATGTAGAGAGACTGGTTTGGTGGTGATCGTTCTGTAAACAGTCCCTGGTTTTGTTTGTCAAGATAGGCTCAGGCTGGTGCCACATCACAGCCGTCCGTACAATGTGACTCACTCACTCTGATCTTGAACCAGAGGACCTGACACTTTTTTGTAGAAAAGTAAGAATTCTCCTTCCCTGTGCTCTTCTCTCTGAGGAAGATAATTTGAAAACCAAGCTTCCCATGTGTTTAGAGTCATCATCATAGAATCACAGAATACCAGGTTGGAAGGGAGCTCAAGGATCTTCTGGTCCAACCTTTCTTGGCAAAAGCACGATCTAGACAAGATGGCCCATCACCCTGTCCACCTGAATCTTAAAAGTGTCTAATGTTGGGGAAAACATCAGGATCCACAGGAAGATTATTTTTCTTTGTGTTTCCCTGTATTTCAGCCAGTGAGAGGCTCACAAGAAACATTGGTTTGTTTCAGCTCGTTCACTCTATTCTCACTGGAGCCCAACTTCAAAGGAAATCTGAAATGAGCCATGAAAAGTTTAGTTTAAGTTTCTGGAGAAGCACAACTAGTGAAAAGAAAAAAACTGTGATGACGAGCTTGGATAAAAAACAAAACAAACCAACAAACCCACAAACCCCAGTGTGAAGAACTTCATATATAGCAGGAAAGACCAAATTCCTGTTCAGTTCTTCTCCAGCATGTCACCCAGGGCTGTGATGTGTAGGATGCAGAATCTGGCCTTGGAACATCATGACTAGAGAAACAGGATAACTTGAAGGGATTTAGCTTTTGTACTGAAGGTTTTGCATAGTTTTTCTCATACCCAAGTAAGGAGAATAGGAAGGTTCCTATAAAAAGACCTCCTTTGAAGTATTCCAAGTGGGGTACATATACTTCAGGGAGGTACAGGAGGAGCTTTGCTTCGTTATCAAGTAATAATAACCCTGATGAGAGACAGACTGTTCCAGAAAAATTGCTTTGATGATCAAGAAAGTTTTTTTTCTGAGATTTTTTTTTCACCTTCGCTGTTTGGCTTTTCCAAGTCCTTTTTTTTTTTTTTTTCCTTAATGTTGTCAGTCATCTAGAAGAAGAAGAGTTTCTCTTTGTAGCTTTTTGCCACCTCAGGCCTTTGTAGCTCAGGGTGACTCTAGAAGCAGAGCAGGTCACTGACATTTGGTTTAAACCACTCTTGTTCAGTGCTGTTCCCCAACACCAGCTGGGGACTACAGGCGTTTAATGGACAAAGATAATTCTCTTCCTTGAAAGGCATCCTGTCCACTCCTTATTGAGCCTCAGGGTCTAGATACTGGAGTATCAACACACAGAGAAATTTCCTTTGTAATGCAAGAGATGAGCTAGGGTCTTGCCTGGACCGGAGCAGGGAGCCTGCTGCGGCTGCAGGAGGCTTCGGCGTTCCTGGTGGCTCCGCTCCTCTGCCGGCACTGAGCAGCTGAGGGTGGACCACGGGCTTGGTCTTCTCTGCTCCCCGAGCCACTGTCTTTTGGTCGCAAGGCAGTGAAGCTCTCATCTTGTCGGGACGGCTGTCCAACACCTCCCCAGCGAGGTGGCAAGGCAACACCAGCACAAGCTATGCGCATGTTTCATAACTGGACTTGGAGCGTGCACAGAGCTGGAAAAAACTCTGGCCAGCAAGGCTGGGAATCTGCTAGTTTTTGCTGGCTTTGTGCATGCTCTCATCTGCAGTGTCTGGCCAGCTGAGGGAGACTTCAAAGGATGATTTTCAAGAAGTACATTTCCGTGGTCTGGCTGTCAGCTGCTCCAGGAAGGATGGAGTCATGAGGCTCACCGCCAGTCTTTTAAAAACTAACCTCCGGAGCGTGTTTTGGGCTCGTTCATAAGCTGCAAGGTTAAGTTACAAGTCTCTCCATTCCCCCTGTCCAAAGGTGTTGTATATAATAGTTCCCTCATTGTGACGACCTCATGGGGACAAATCACTCACAGCATTTCCCCAAAGGTATTCAGGGAAAAAAATCTCCGTACCTACAGACACCCACACACAAACACAAGCTTATAGCAGTCAGTCTTCTCTCTTACTTAGTTCTCCTTGTGGTTAAAGCTAGATAGGATGGTGAACATCGGAAGAATTACTTTCTGACAATTATACAAGAATTTTGGCCAATGAAAACATAGTCTGACTCTCATACTGAGAGTCGGAACACCACTTGTCTCAAGTCAGATCATGGAAATTAAACTTTAAAAGAAATAATGTTTGAGGTTGGATCATGTGGTCTGGATCTGAGGAAGGAATTCTTTTTTTTTTCTGTTGAATTATCAAACAGGAAAATAATTGACTCACTCTGTGGGAGACACTGGATAGAGAAATTGATTTATTTCTTAGCTAAGCATCACCACATCACAGAACATCAGTATTGGCTGAGGCTGGAGGATGGTCCAGATTATATTTTTGTGGAATACAATTAAAATCAGAAATTGTGCAAGTGATATATATTTTTTTTTAATTTTTTTTTTTTTTGTTCACACAGAGGTAGCAAGGTTAATCTAGCTGTCAGCTGCTGGGAAGCACTAGGATATTCAGCCAGAGAAGCCTGTGCTGTTGTAGTTCCAGTGCCAATGTAATTTTTCTTGCACGCTGCTCAGAAGTTCCCTTTGTTGTAAGAGTAATGTCAAAACCCACGCTTGGTGAAAAAGCTGAACAGAAATAAAAGCAGGGGAAATTTCTCTCTGCATCCACAGGAGAGATCTTTGTCTTTTTAAAATGGACCTTTCTCCCTGCTTTCCCCAGTGAAAAGTTCAATTTCAGCCTGAAAGGAAATGTTTCATTTGGTGGCATGGACAGGAAAAGCGGAAGGAATGAAGACGTGGATCCCCAGAAGTGATCCTCTCCCATCCTCTTAACCAAGTCTCCTGGTTAGCTCTGTCACAGCACCTTCCCAGTGCTCCCTCTCCCTGCCTTCAGCGGGTGTTTTGGGGAGGGAGGAGGGACCGTGCAGGGTGGAAGATGCTCTCCATCGTCTCAGTCACCACTGTCCATCACCACGCAGCATTAGACAGAAGGTTTTATTCCCTGCATTTGAATTTGCAACCAGTAGGTAGGAGACTGAATTCTTTCACCAGTTATCTGAATGCTCGTTACCTAGTGGTGAAAATGAAGCAAATGGAAAGCCTCCTTAAATTCATGAGACTTTTACTAGAGTGTGGGTATGCTGTTAATCATCTGCTTCAGCAAGCTGTAAGAGTACAGACCCAAGGAACGCATTAAGGTTTGCCTAAAAATAAAGGATGAATTATGGGGGATTTGACTTGAAAGGCACATAGAGACTTCTTAAAAAAAAAAAACAAAAAAAAAAAACCACCAAAACAACTTTAAAGTATTTCATAGGGAAATAATCCTTGTATTATTAATTTACCTGATTCTGGATTATTTACAAAGGTCCTTCCCTGCTTATTTCATCTGTCTGAGTGGGTTTTTATAAAAACTCCTGGGCCCCAGTATTTATACATTCCAGAAATACTTTTCACACACAGCTGAAATGCAGAATCATTACTGTGTACATGTTTTTCAGAAAGTAACAATATTTCTGTGGCCAGATGTGAAACTCTGAAAAAAAAAAAAAAAAAGTCATAATGGCTGTACTTGCAGGAACCCCCTCTCTCCCTGAGCTCTAATTGTGCAAATGGCACTGAGGTAATTCTGTAATTGTCTTTTCCATGAAGCCAATATGAAGATTAAAGTAGCGTCTGGCTTTCTGAAAGTTAGAAAACCTCTAACTTGAAAGAAACAAGGAGTTGGATCCCTGTTGGGTGGACATTTTAAATGGAGTATAAATTTTCTCATCCCTATTTAAAATTCTAACCACAAATCAGAACTCAGAACTTTTCCCTCTTCATAAGAGCTAGCATCCTAACAAAAATTTCTCAAAGTACCTTTTCCTGGAGGTCTCTGATGACCTTGGGTCTGTTCTTGTATTTATGGTCCAATAGAGTTTAAAGACAGAACCTGAAATGTAAATCTGGTTGAAAAATTTGAAAATAAGTGTTGTTATTTCTTTATGAAATAGCCATTTTTTTCAAAAAAACATTTTTCTGAAAAGTTGCTAGTGTTAATAAAACTATACTTTTTGCACACTTGGATCAATTTTGCTATGACATTTTGACAAATTTAATGTTATTTTTAGGATCTTAAATAATTTTCACAATCATTACAGAAAAAAAATCTTTTAAAGTCATTCTTCATCTGTGAAATCAATTTTTTCAGGAAGTATTTAGAAAGTAGTTTCAGTAAGAATTGACTAACTTATGTTAACAAGAAATTTCACAGAAAAAGAAAATTAAGCTGTGTCAAGCTCTTCTGTGAAACAGAAAGGGTTTCAAGGTATTTTGTAAATTAAATTATTTTTCCTGGATTTTTTTTTTTTTTGTCACCAGCTCATCTAAAAATTGCAGTTGGTAATAAAAAATAGAGTGATTATTAGTGAAAATTTCATCATGAAGAACTCACCAGGGCTGTTAGCGATGAAAATGTGTGTCTATTGAGGCTATTTATTACCTTAGGACTGTGCTGGGAGGCTGTGAGGTGATTAACATTCATTAAGGCTGAATTTGCGAGAGACTTTGCTTGTTGTGAGTTGTTTTAGATAGTCTTTCTCCTCCAAGTTTTTTTGTCCATTTGCTCTCACTCAAGGACTGCAGTCGATTTGCCCGTATCTCAAGCTTTCTGTAGAGCTTTCCCCTCCCCTCCCAGTGAATTTACCAACCACAGGTTTGGTGGGGCAGTGAAAGGGTAGTTGTTGGTGAGCAACGCTGGGAAACGGCCAGGAGATGGACACCAAATGCTGACGTGTATAAATTCAGAGCACAGAAAATTATCTCTGTAACTGTTGTCTCACCTCCACTGACTGTGAAAATGAGGATGGTAACATCAGCCCGCGGTCACTAGTGCTTTGAGTATTCATTTATATTTGTGAAGCACTTCAGTGAGGTGAGTTACTCCTCATCCAGGACACCATTGGAGCATGAACACACACATACACATAATGCTGTATTTTTACACCTAGCAACAGGGTGCAGCAAAGGAATCCATTCTTTCTCAAATTAATTTGATTTCATCAGCCAGCTCTATACCACACAGCTGTCAATAGCAAGCTGTGTTGAGGTTCCACTTGTCATTTCATTTTGATCTGGACAAGAATATGTTTTCAATGTCTTGTGTCTGTAGTATTCTTCAATAAAGCCTGTTTTCTCTCTGAAAAAAAAAAAAACGCTCTCTCTTGTTCTTTTCCCCTTTCCCTCCCCAGTGCATCGTGTGGGACTGGGATTCCAACGGCAAGCATGACTTCATTGGAGAATTCAGCTCGACTTTCAAGGAAATGCGAGGAGCTATGGAAGGAAGGCAGGTAAGCAGACACCGCTCAAGCTGTCTCGGTATGTAAGCTTTGCACAGCAGTGTTCCTCATACAATCCTGTCACAAAGCAAGGGACGTCGCCTCATCGTCTTTTGACTTTCTGATCTGCTGATAACTTGTATTCGCCGCTTCCTGGTGATCTCAAAGCCAAACGCCTGATGAGCTGTATTTGCGCTTTCCATTAGGGTTCTGTTTATAATGTGTTCACAGAAAGCTAAGAGTCAAAAGGTGTTTCATCAATGGTAAGCAGTTCGGCTGTTCAACAGGTCAAGGCGTTTTTATGATTCTTCCAGCTAACTTCTGTTGATACTCTGAGAACAACCTAGAGTTTAGCAAATGTTGCTCATGTGCGTGAAATACCCTCATCATGTATCAGTCATGTATTAACCGCTTACTTCTAAACAAAACCTGAGTGTAGAGAAAGCCCTGTTTTGTTCTCAGAGTCTCTCGGAGTATATTTGGCTTGCTGGCTTGCCTTCGCTGTGAGAGTTCTTGGGAATTTGTGTTTGAGACCAGGCACCGTTTAGATAAACATTGTGAATCTATCCCTGGCAGCGCTGGTGGCTGAACCAGGAGCGTGTGAAGGAAGGAGAGAAGATTCCTTCTCTGGGGAACTGGTCACCTGTTTTCATCAGGAATGGCACGAGTCCTTCATGGATTTCTTTCCTAAACGTGGCAGGTCCTTGAATTGTGACTCCTTGAGATTGACAGTTGCTTCTCAGTGACTGAACGGACTGAATTCTGGGAAAGCTGGTTGGTGTTTGGTTGGTGGTACAGATGAAATTAATTCATGCTGTGTAAGACTTCCTGATTATGAACCTCAGGATAATAGCTTGGTGTGTGTTTCTGTTCTGTAATAATTACCTCCTTGCCCCAGACTGATCTATTCTGACACCTAGCCTGTTTTCATACTGGCCACCAATAAAAAATGGCTCAAAGACATCCTGTTGTTCCCATCCACATCTGGAGCAGACCTTTCTAAACCTTCTGTGTAACATTTCCCACCCTTCATTTACTCCCTCACCATAATCTTGACTACAAAAAACACAGTAAGAACAAGTCTGTCCTTATTTGTTACAGTTTATTTTTCTTTTAGTGAAATGCTAGTAAATGCTTTGAATTTATTGTATGCTTAGGATTTGTTCCAAATATATGTATAATACATATTTTAATATGTGTGTATAGTGGCAGCATTTATAAGGTTTTACTAATATTAATCTACCAAACATTTTAAAACAAGATTAGAAAAGCTTGATAAAAATTTAAAAGCTATTAAAGCTTTTCACAGTTAAAAGGAGATACCCTCTACTAATGAGGAAAAATGTCACAGTTTTGTGTTTTGGTTTGGGGTTTGTTTGTTTTTGTTTTTAATGGAGGCAACAAAACCAGAGGGACTTGGGGAAAAAAAAGTCATGGAAACACAAACCACCTGGGTCCCCACGCATCATGGGAGTTACGTAAGGGAAAAATCTGTTCCCATATTATATAAACCAGACACGTGTGTATACACACACGCCCAAAGGGGAAGGGGAGGAAGAAACCCTGCTGTACTTACCATCTCCACTGATGTTCCTGCAAATTTGGGATGTTATTAGGGGGGTGAAGAGGGCAGCTGAGATGCACAAGATGGAGTGGGGTCCTGAGGGGATGTAAGTTGTGTTTCCCCTTTTCTCCAGGTGTCTGACTACGACCCTAACTCAGAGCCTTTGCATCAGGAGCTCTTCAGATAACGGAGCACGGATGAGACCCTTCAGCCTTTGGTCCCTTCAGCCTTTACTGGTGTCAATAAGCGCCTTGGCCCCTTTGATTTTCGCTCCATTCCCCAGGTGCACATTTCCAGAGGAAACCTCTGATAGTGATTGAAAACAGCTCTTCTCCCATGGTGGATGTCTTTCTCAGACAGGAGGAGAAAAAAATGCCTATCCTGTCCTCATGCCTACAATAAACTTGTCTTTTGGGCAGGAGGAGGAGGAGTTGCAGTTCAGTTCAAAGTGACTGGCTTTTCCTGAGGCATCCGCAGGAGATAACGCAGGATACGATGCTGCCTGCTATCGATCGGGTTTCTTCACCCTCTCTATTAGACCGTGATGCCTTCTTTGTCATTTACAAACTATACAATTTGTTGCAGCAGCTGTACATGAAGAAACAAGATAAAAACAAAAGAATTTCAGGGGAAGGCAAGAGAACATGCTAACGGTAACCCAAGCTTTGCCATAGCTCTCCTGGTGTGAAAGCACCATGTCTCTCCTGACACCTTCATTTCTTTCTCTGAATAGCTTGTGCTGTTAGAAGCCACAAATGGTTCAAATTTTGGTTCTACCATGGTCGCCTGCACTTGGTCACCTCCACGTCCCTTCGCTGGTGTGTGGCACGAGCGGTGGCACCGTTTGCTCTGCTGGGGGTTTGGTGAGAGGAGGGTAAGGGTGTTGGGGAAGGCAGCATGCTTCCCTGCAGAGAGTACCGTCTCCCAGTGAGGGACCTGTGTCTCCCCATGGCAGCAGCGAGAGCATTAGGACCTTCCAAGCGTCAGCGTTGGTTTGCTGACTGTCGCTGCAGAACAGCTGGAGGGAGCTCGTTTTACACTCAGAAATTCTCCACACGGTGGTTTAAATTTCAGGGTATAAAAGAAACACCAAAGCAGTATGGTCTGGGGGTTCATTACCAACATTTGCAGAAGTAGTTATAGGAAATTACCAGGAGACAGTTAAAACCAGGTTGCTTTCTGTTTCGGATTCATTGGGTTGTTTGGCAGGGAGAGCTGGCATCACGCAGAGCTGCCAGGCATTCAGAGGCGATGCTGAGTGCCTTTCAGAACGATGAATCGAGATTTCATGGTATTTACTGCTAGTGTCAGATTGCAGACTCTTGCATTAGTGTCCTCTCAACTGAAAAGTTAATTGAACAGACAAAATGAATCGATAAAAACCAATGTCAGATACCAAATCAATACTGGGGATGTAGGAACAGACTGAAAATCCATCTTGGCCTCACAGTGCACGCAAAATATTTTAAAAATTGTTTCCCGCTCTTGCTTACCTGCTTAGAGCCATATTCTTAACTCTGTTCCCTTTAGAAGAGCTGGAGATATGACAAGGCCTATATAGGGAATTTCCTTCAAATGGTGCTTGTCACATCTTCAGCTTAAGCTGTGGGAAGTGCTGAGGTCAGAACCACATCTTGGTGGGTAAGTGAAGATTGAGAGTTTTCCATAAAACAGTCTTAGTTTTTTTTTTCCCAAGCCTACCTGTGAACTGAAAAAGGACTTCTTCCTCCTCCCCTCTCCTATTCCCTTCACTTTATACTATCACATCAACAAATTAGATAGCTGCAAAATTTTTCTTTCTTTCTGTTTTCCTGCTTTCTAGGAATTTGCTAATCTGTTCTTTCCCTTGCTTTCTTATCCACATCAGCCAATGACATGTTAGCGACTTGCACATGGAATATTGTCATGAGCTGTAGATATTTGCTGAGAATTCCTCCCTGAGTCTGGAGATAGCTGCATGCTAAGCCATTTTGCCAGACATGAACAAATGCAGATGCAGGTGGGCAGTGCTCTGCCTTGCTGTCACATCGCTTTCCCACATACCAGCTTGTCGCACCCCGGCGTTGTGTCACAGAGCACTCTCTTCACTTGGAGAGAAAGGCTTGTATTTTTTAAGCTTCACTGCTTCTATGGAGTAGAGAAAAAATGTTTATGGAGGATTTCCCCTCAATACGTGGGCCTGTGTCTGCCTGCCTTCTCAGCTGGGAAATTAATTTCAAAAGACAAATAATTGAGCTGTAGGCTAACCGGGAGAGCAAGCAGCTGTGCTTCCTGCAGTGGGAACATTCCTTTGGCTTTTCCCAGTCTTCCCTCTGTCACCTGCCTCCAGTGACGCAGTGACAAAAATACTCCTCCTCCCCTCTGCAGAAAAGATCTCACATTGCTCCAGAGCCATATGTTTTGCCTTCCCTTTTTTGACATTTGACAAAAGTTCTAAGTTTGAAATACTTCTGAGACATCAAAATAATTGCTGTTGGGCAATGGTTGGAAGCTGGATGAAGTCACTGGGGCTGTTCATACAATGCATCGGGTTGCTCCCTCTGGTATTTTCATTTGTATTAAGTTCTCTCTTTTTTTTTTCTCCTCTTAAGTGATCTCAAAAGATGCTCAGTCTTGCTTACGAAACACCGGAGCCTCTGACACTGGAGGACGACAGCACACGAATCTGGATCTCTCTCTCAGTGCTGTGTCCACACGTGTAT
Organism: Pterocles gutturalis; assembly: GCF_000699245.1. Taxonomy (NCBI): domain Eukaryota; kingdom Metazoa; phylum Chordata; class Aves; order Pterocliformes; family Pteroclidae; genus Pterocles; species Pterocles gutturalis. The sequence continues at coordinate 4,322 of NW_010104060.1, read as the reverse complement.
GTTTGAAGACAGATGTTTGCCCTGGGCCATTTTCTATTAGGATCATTCTCTGTATAGTCAATGGTTTTCATGTTTTCTTCTGTGTGCAGCATTATTTGATAGGATTTAGTCAACTGAGGAAATAATTTTTGCTAATTATTCAATGTGTACAGAAATTTTCCTCCAAGCAGTGACTGCTGTTTTCCACAGGTACAGTGGGAATGCATTAACCCCAAGTACAAAGCAAAGAAGAAGAATTACAAGAACTCAGGCATTGTCATCCTCAACCAGTGCAAGGTAAGTATGTGTTTTGCTCTTTGGCTGTTTCTTTACTAAGCTCCCAGTGATACATTTTAATGGCATTTGAAAATCTGGACAACAAAATTGAACTGTCTGTAGAGTAGCAATGGAAACTGGTTCACTACAAAAAGTAAATACAAGGAGTTGAATCCCAAAAGTAAGCTAACAGTCCCCCACTCTCCTCTTTCTTTTCTCTTGCCCTATAGAGTAGGCAGTACTAAACTCTGATGCCCACAAGCTGGCCAAATGGCCTTTTGCATGTTTCCCTTCTGCTACTTCCATCAGTGCTACAAATTTGCTCTTGTTCCTCCTAAACCAACAGCAAAATTCCCACTGACTTCCCACCAAGAAGAAGCAGAGCTTGATTCTACTTTGCATGTGAATTTCCCTTTCTGTAGTTTTAGAATTTTGATATTTTCTCTGTTTACATTTTTGTTTCGATCTCAAACTACATTTAATACTTTCTTCCTTTACCTTATTTTCAGTGGGTCCCTTCCCTCCTTCCAGTTTATTTTTTTTAGACAGTTCTGGGATGTTTTAGCAGCACATAACTAATCTGAATGTCTTGCTTTCTGTCTGCAGATCCACAAGATGCATTCTTTCTTAGATTATATCATGGGAGGCTGCCAAATACAGTTTACAGTAAGTGACTGACTTCTCTAGCTTTTTTAAAAGAAAGGGAATCCCTGTTGTTACTGACTCATTACTTTCCCAGAGAAATTATTTTTACATGCCATTCCTTGGTGTCAATTATTAAGGTTTTCTTGCAAAATGTATGAAGCCCAGAAAATAAAACCATGCTAATACAGTAAGATTTCCTTGCACATACTGATTTACTTCTACATTCAGTTCCAGTCTGTTTAAGTGACTTTTAATTTCATGTCAGTTACAAGGATAAAATCTAATGCTCCAGGGTAGTCTTCTGGAGATCCTTCCCCTTCCTGTAGCACCCTGTCCTGTTTCTGTTCCCAGATATCAAGTGCAGACATTGGATGCTACTGAAAATGTTCCATTTCACTTCTTCCAGACAAGCCTTCATTTTCCAAAGAGAAAATTTTTTTCATCCCAATAGAAAGTTCGAGCAACAGCAGCAGCTCCAGGCAGTAGTCGATTCTCGTCTGGTTTACAAATCAGCTTGTTGAGGTGACAGACGTGCTTTGCCAGTACACCTTGCCAGCTCAGGGGATAACACCCAGAACTGAGGACCCTGTTTCTGGTTTGGAAGGAAATACCTACAGCAGTGGACAAAGATCTTTATAGTTGTCTTCTCTCAAGCAAAGCATCCTGTGTAACTGCCTCTCTGCCTTACCCAGCTGCTTCTCTTGTCCCCAAATGCCCAGAATGTCCATTTCTCCTCCAAATCTGAAGCTCGCCAATCCCTCAAAACCCCTTTGATTTATCTTTCCTGGCATTTCCTCCCTAAAAATATGACTGGAAGAACTCAGTGATCAAATGTGTTCACGGTCATTAGCAAAAAGACAGTAATGTCTGCAAGTAATATTTAAAAGCCTTTTCTAATCAGGGCACGTACGTAAGCCCATGCAGAGCCTGGTTAACGTGCATTTCCCACTGGTCTGGCATGAGCGCAAGAGCCCTGTAACCATTAGGAAGTGTCTAGGGATATATATTATTACGTTACAGCTGTGCTTTTCAAACTCTTTTGGATTCTTCCTGAATGTTTTCCAATGGAAGAGCAAGTCCTTACGCAGCGCGCTGACGGGTGGTGGCAGTTTGCTTGCCTTTTATTTACTTGTCGCAGATTTCCCGTTAGTAGGCTGTGAACCACGAGCTGAAAACTGCTGCGTTGTGTTAAAATGGATGGTATTGCTTCTACTGTATTTTCCTATTTTAAGATTTCCCTTTGCTGAAATGAAACAAAATCATTGGCAATAGGGAGCTTAGGTAAACTCGTCTGCAAGGACAGGCAGCGAGGACGTAAAGGCGATGAAAGATCTATTATCCTGTGAACCGCAGAGATCCCAGAATTGCTGCTGACCGCAGCGGTAAATCCAGCAGCTAAGTGCTGTGTAAACTCATCCCTATCAGTTTTCAGGGGACTTGGGGGAAGCTGTTGTGGATGTCTCTGTGCCTGTAGCTCTGTTCGTGCATAACCCAGTGGTTTGACTTTAAGATCACCACGAGCTGGCTGCCTGTCTTACTTCCTCCTGCCTGGGCTGCAGCAGTCCCCAGGGATGCCAGCACAGACTGGTTGGGAGCGGTGCTGCTGTTTCCAGAGACGTAGCGGAGAGTCTCCAGTGGGCACTGAAGCCAAAGTGTGCAGCCTGCTGGGGAGATGCTCGGTACTCCCCTGCTCCCTGCACACAGCGTATGGTCTCCTTTTCACAGCCCCACTCTGGTTCAAACAGAGGAGGCGCATCCCTTCCACCTGCCCAGATTACCACTTCCTTTAGTGGAATGGATCCGGAATTGTTCAAAACTCTCCTAGTCCATGTGGTGGTGTTGTTGTTGTCTTAATATTAATGATGTGTCTGTGGAGTCCGTGCTGTGTGCAGGCAGTACGATACAACTGCTGTTTGAAAGGGCGCTTGCTGAGGAAGCAGAACTGGGGTGCTAAGCGTACATTTGATAACAAAAAGCTGAAGTGTGATGTACCTGCTAATTTAAGGCACTAATGAAGGCTTTGGTAACATCACGCTGTGTATTCTTGGGATGCTTTGTACATCTATTGTAGGAACATAGTTTGTAGTTAGAAAGAATGTCTCTGAAAAACAAAAGTAAACTTTTCCATTGCTTTAAAACCATTTATTAAAAAGCTTTCATCTATAGAGATCCACAGTGCTGATTCCAGGCCGCTATTTTTACGCACTGCTTATTGCAAATCACTGTATCTCTCATCAGACAGCGTGCCGGCTGCAGGAGAGATGCTCAGAAGCTGGCAGCGCAAACGGGTGTGTAGTCAGAAGACATTTCCGTCACTTTAGGAAATACAGCAGAAGTAACATGCATAACAGAAAGATCTATTGGACAGATTCTCTCTCAGGCAGGTCATGGTACTGGGCAGACTGATTTGCTGCTGGCAGGTCCAGCAGGAGGGCCAAGACATGTAGGATGCTTCCAGTGCAATGGAAATCACCCTTTTACAAGGCTGAGGAAAAAAGGAACTAAGAGTGTAGTTATTGCTGTGGCATGTGCTTATTTAGCTGTGGGGAGATGACTGGTACACTGGAACTGATACGTGCAAAGAGACACAGATCAAAATCAAATGTATGCACTGTAGGAAAGGTTCCTGCTTCGCTGCCCACAAGATTAGCTCAGTTGTGATGTTACCCAGCTTCTGTGACATGTTAACTTTGTTTTACAAATCCTTATCCAGTGTATTTGCACAAGACCTGGGCAGTGCTGGGTGATGCTGAGAGAGCAGAGCTCTGCGTTGGTATTTTGGAATCGTGGCAAGTACCAGCGGTCATCTTTCTTAAAAAGTTCTCCCCTTGGGAGTTCAGCAGAGATTTGGTCAGAGCCAAGCACACTGCTTCCAAGTACAAATATTCATCAAGGCTTCATCACAGGAAATAAGGATGTTTTTTTGCTTATCAGCAGATCTCTATGACAAGGACCGTTTCCAGAAAGGAAGCTTGTTCTGGAGAGGGTTTTTTCCTTTCCCAAACACTAGCTACAGACTTTTTTCCAAGCTCATTAAACCCACTGCTTATTCCACTGTGCTCTTGTTCTCAGTTGAAAAGTGTTTAGCCGTGGCTAACAGCCA
>NW_010104060.1:0-218 GCF_000699245.1 Pterocles gutturalis | reverse complement strand
GGAATGCCCTTTGTTTCTTTATCGTACAGTGACATTTTTGCATTTTCTATAATCAGAACAAAAACTGAAGGTTCAATTATTATCAGAGAAAATATACATCTCTTTAAGAAAATACGCACACCTTGGCTAAGATTTTTTCAAAATAAGTATCCCAAAACTAAGCTAATCCGTTGCTATCATCTATGAAATTAATTATTTATTTAATTATTAAATTATTT
>NW_010104059.1:0-1259 GCF_000699245.1 Pterocles gutturalis | reverse complement strand
TGGCACCCATTGCACATGCTGCACACATTGCAAACATTGCACCCATTGCACCCAGCACCCGTTGCAAACGTTGCACACGCTGCACACATTGCACCCAGCACCCATTGCAGGTGTTGCACACGCTGCACCTATTGCAAACATTGCACCCATTGCACCCAGCACCCGTTGCAAACATTGCGGCTGTTGCACACATTGCAGCCGTTGCACCCAGCAGCTGTTGCAGGCATTGCACCCATTGCACACCCTGCACCCAGCACCTTTTGCAGCTGTTGCAGGCATTGCTTGCATTGCACCCAGCAGCTGTTGCACCCATTGCACCCGCTGCACCCATTGCAAACATTGCACCCAGCACCCATTGCAGCCGTTGCACCCATTGCACCCAGCAATCTTTGCAGCCTTTGCACCCATTGCTTTCATTGCACACATTGCACCCAGCACCCATTGCACATGCTGCACCCAGCACCCGTTGCAGCCATTGCACCCATTGCTGGCATTGCACCCATTGCACCCAGCAGCTGTTGCAGCCATTGCAACCATTGCACCATTGCACACGCTGCACCCATTGCACCCAGCACCCATTGCAGCCATTGCACCCATTGCACACGCTGCACCCAGCACCTTTTGCAGCTGTTGCAGGCATTGCTTGCATTGCACCCAGCAGCTGTTGCAGCCGTTGCACCCATTGCACACGCTGCAGACATTGGACCCAGCACCCATTGCAGCCCTTGCACACACTGCACTCCCTGCAAACATTGCACCCGTGGCACCCAGCACCCATTGCAGGTGTTGCAACCATTGCATATGCTGCACCCAGCAGCTGTTGCAGCCATTGCAACCATTGCACACGCTGCACCCATTGCAGCCAGCGATCTTTCCAGGCATTGCACACATCACTCACGTTGCACCCGGCAGACGTTGCGGCTTTTGCACACATTGCACGTGCTGCACACATTGCAAACTTTGCAAACATTGCAGGTGTTGCACCCATTGCAAACAGTGCACACATTGCAAACATTGCACACGTTGCACCCATTGCAAACATTGCACCCATTGCAGCTGTTGCACATGTTGCACCCAGCACCTGTTGCAAACATTGCACCCATTGCACCCGTCGCAGCCCTTGCACGGCTGGGGGGGACATTGCACGTGCTGCACCCATTGCCCCCGCTGCACCCAGCACCCGTTGCATGGATTTGGGGGGTGTTGCACCCGTTGCACCTGTTGCACCCATTGCAGCTGTTGCAGCTGTCGCATGCACG
>NW_010104058.1:0-12377 GCF_000699245.1 Pterocles gutturalis | reverse complement strand
GCCGACCGAACGCCGGGATCGGAGCAGCTCCCGAGGGTCCGCACGCCGGCACCGCACCCCTCATGTCTGAGGAGCCGGCCCCGAGCAGCGGTGTACGCGAGGGGACGAACAGTGACACGGGGAGGGGAAAGCCGGCAGCCCGTCCTCCGGCAGGCACAGGCCGAGTGCCCGCAGGCAGCAGGGGGAAAATGCCATCACCAGCTCTCCTGGCACTACTGGAGCTCTGAAAGCACCTGATGAGCTCCCTACTTCAGCATCTTTTTCTCATCTTCTCCTCAATTTTGTAGTGGGCACTGTTGGGGACTAATTGATGAAGGTGTTTCAAGACAGTAACCTCAGAGCTGCACAGGGTATTCCAGGAGCAGTCTAAACAACACGCTGTCAGCATTAAACCACTTCATCCAGTTCTTACCTATTTACAAGAGCTAAAGTCAGATGACATTCAGCACATTAACAAAATCAGTACACACACACAAAATCTTACTCTCAGCCTAACTACGTCACAAAACAAGAATAAAACCCTTGTTCTGTAATTAGATGCCATGAAACTATGAGAAGTCCAGATCAAACTGGATTTCACAACCACATTCAAAACCCAGTAGCACTCACTAACCCATTCAAGAGCATGGAAAACATGCCATTTATTTCACAGAACAATGACTTTTCCCCACTCACATTTTATATAGCAGTATCATTTAGCTGTGGTTGTGAGAAAACATAGACTATACCAGATTTTTAAGTAGACATTTTATCCGAGGAAAGTCGAATACCTTTTAGTAGTTGGCCCATTTAAAGATTGTAGATACAGATAGCACCTTACAGAAAGTTATATGCAAAACATACCATTCCATTAGTCACTGACATTCAAGCTTCCTGTATATTTTATCTCAGTTTGCTTTCCAAGTATTTTTCTTTCATGGAACATTTACTTCTACAAAAACACAGTAGTTTACATAGCTGTCTGAAAAAGCAGTTTCCAGTTTTCTTAATCAAGCAACCACCTAGTCTTTGAAAAAAGTACTCAGATTATTTTCTATGAAACAGTTATTCAACATCTATGGGAGGAATGGGAGGGGTAAGATGAGTATTTATCACACTGGTAAACACAGTATGTTTAAAAGTTTTGCTAACAAGAGGCAGAAGCAACAACCCCAAGTCAATTCCCATGGGGCCAGCAGAGACAGTATTCAGGAGCCACCAGTTGTTTTTACAGGCCAGCTAACAATGTTTTAGTGAGGAGCAGCTGTCTCTAGATGACAGGTATACCTACCCACCACAACGCTGCTGAACAGCCTCCCCACATTGGGCTACTGGAGTGCCACCACAAAGATCCTTTTCACACCTGATATACTTCAAATGCAGTAAAAGTAGGACAACATGTTGACACTCCAGCTTCTAAGCTTACTGTCCTAAGCCAGCCACAGATATACACAACTGAGCTCTGTGCATATTTGTGGAAGAACACCCCAGAAGTGACGTGTCTGGCCTAATAAAATGCTGACTTTACAAAATACAATATTAGAAATTCCACCAAACAAAACCCACCTTGAAGCATGCTACTCATTTATCGTTTCGATCTTGTATTCTTCACAAATTCCAGTCTAAGCACAAGATACATATGGTATCAGGACAATGCTAGTGTGACTGAACAGAAGATAATACAGCAGCACATAGAGATATACCTAGGACTTTATCCTAAGCTGCATATTCCACCACCATAAAGTAGCTGCACTTAAAATACTAATACCCTTGCAGTTTTAAGACTGTGCAAAATGACTAATAATAAGCAAGATAAACAGACTGTACTTTAACCTTCTGCCACAACCAGGATAACACTAATTAAAATTTAAAAAAAGATGGGGTCTTGATAATAATGGATTTTCTCCAACATAAACTTTAGGAATAAGTAGTCCTACACATTTCGTAAAGCAGGAAATCCCAGGCAACCATGGTTCATCTCAGTATCAAGTCAACTACGCATCAATTCAGAGGCACTTGCCAGTAGACATAATTGGCATCATCCCTACATTACAAAAAAACACCCACCTTCTGCCTTTGGAGACCCATGCTAAAGCACAGGATGTCTACTAACAAGCTAGTTCAGGAAAACACTCTAGTTGAGATTCAGACTTGCCTTGCACAGGAAAAGCAAGCTGTGCCTGGGACCCCTAAGGAGCAAAGAATAAGCGATTTCATAGCATCTTAGGTTTACACAGACTAGTTGTAGAGACAAGCTAAAAACAAAACCACACTTCTACCAATGCATGCCTTGCTTGAAATTATCATTTTGGATTGAGTTATTAATTTGCAGAATCTAAAAACACTAAGAACTCATGTAGACAACCCTATTGCCCTTCTTCCCCCTCAGATGCTCAATTCCTCAGAATAAAGCTGAGGTCAGTTCATGTTAAAGAGCTGATAAGATATACCCTCCACAGTCTTAATAATTTATGTAGAGCTTTCCTTTTTCTGATGTTTAAAGTCAAACTTCATGAGTGAGAAAGGTGACATACAGTCTAGAGCACACCTAGAAAAGTTGTCAGCATTAGATGCTAACAGCTCTGCTATGATTTTAAAACAAAATCGGTGCAGATCATATAGCTGCTTAACATTTCAGATGAGAAGCTTAACTGAGAATGAATACAACCAGCTTATATAAAGTGGCCTAAAAGAGCAGTACCACAGGGGGCCTACAAGAAAGTTGGAGAGGGACTTTTTGTAAGGGGATGTAGTGATAGGACGAGGGGTAACAGTTTTAAGCTGGAAGAGGGCAGATTTAGATTAGATATCAGGAATAAATTTTTTCCTGTCAGGATGGTGAGGCACTGGAACCAGTTGCCCATAGAAGCTGTGGATGCCCCATCCCTGGAGGGGTTCAAGGCCAGGCTGGATGAGGCTGTGAGCAACCTGGGCTAGTGGGAGGTGTCCCTGCCCATGGCAGGGGGGTTGGAACTATATGATCTTTAAGGTCCCTTCCAACCAAAACCATTCTATAATTGTATAATGATTAATGAAACTGAAGGTCATTATATATTTTCAAAATGAAGATGGGATGAAAGAACATACAATGCATATCAAGCAGCACTTGGGTTGGAAGGGACCTTAGATATCATCTAACATTTTCCCTCTAACAGATCCAAAATCTCTTCTCACTGAAGCTCATTAAAACAATGAGACTATCAGTAGGAAACATCCAAAGGCAGTACAGTAACAGTCAGTTACAACAATTTTAGTGAACTTCATAGCTTGATGTGAGGCAGATGTGTATTCTAGCAGTTTTACACTGATCTCCTGATCTTTACCTTAAAATTTTTCTGTCAACTAGTCCTCCTGTTTCAGCTCCATAAGCTGGCTACTTGGTTCTACTAATTCACTTTTTAACAGCATGCACATTTCTAAAAGGGGTCTTCCAAACATTCCTTGCACTAAGGCGGTACAAGGTATCTGAACATTCTGCTACTAACGCAGTCACAGGAGCAATCATTACCCACTCCTCTCCTCCAACCCAGTCCTCCAGATACACTGTTTCTCATGGCTTCTCCATCCTAAACAAATTTCTCTGGCCTTTTGAATAGCATGCGCTTCAAAAGGAAGAAGCTGTTTCCCCTTCAAAATAAAGCAAAACAAAGCCATACTTTTCATCAAAAGGCATCTGAAGTGGGGAACCTTGCATAGGAAATATGCTTAAAGAGTTGTGCTTAAAGAACTATACAGCAGAGAAAAGGATTTACCTTTGAGCAGCATGAGTGTTGATAATCCCTTTCCCCTAACCATGCATTCCCAGTCCATACCAATCTTGAATGACTTTGTTCTTGTTCAGTTCCTACTGGTAGGAAACTCCTCCTCCTCCTCTACCCCACATCACTGGAATATTTACTAAAGCTCTTCTCTTCCTGATGGCATCTGTTCTCTTCTCCCCTAGCCCCAAACCCAACTACTTAATCAGAATTAAAAGTCTAATTAGAAAAGCTGTAACAAAAAAGAGCAAGTAAATAGAATGTCTTACTGGGGCTGTGTTGTAAATATTCAGAGCTAACGTGCAAACAAAATGCACAGATACTTGTGACTCTACAGAAAACAGCACAAAGCATCAATACATGAAAAATTCACGCTGCCAGCATAGAAGTTAAGCCTTCAGTGGCTATTCATCACAGACATTTCCTTAGATATTACTCCTAACCACCCTCTCTGCCCCTCCAAGTCTGCAGACAAAGCTTTTACCAGACTTGCTGACCTACCTGAAAGCGTGAGGGAGCCATGGTTTGTTTCACTTACATTGTTGGGCTAGTGCCCCGGCAGGGAACCAAGGAGAACAATACCTGGCAGGGGACAAGGGCGTCCCACCACTCTGGGGGGTGGGGGGCGGGTAAAAGGAGTGTGCTAACCACAGCATCTCTTCCTGCACCTCTCCTTCCTCTGACCCTCAGAAGAAACCACCACCCCACCACCTTCCACTGTGGTACTGACTGTACTGGGAATACGGGCTGATACTCGCCATCCTCAACTCTTCACTGAAGTTCTCTCTCTGCCCTTCCCTCCCCCATTACACCCAACGACAAGATGATACTTGCACAGCACCCTGAGAAAGAAGCTTAATTTATTGCAGCACAGAGAAGTGTGAAACATGCCCTAGAAATCCTGAAAACTCATCAGTGGGCAAAAGGAATCACTGCATGCACAGCACCATTGAGAGGTTAAATGAGCACATGCAGTCACCTGATTGTAGTTTCACTAAAGAAGTTCACAGTCTAAATTGGACTTACCAACCTAGTTCCCAAGGATCTTAATGGAAAAAAAAGCACAAACTTCACAGCATATACAATGTAAAACAGATGACATAGCACATGTGCAACCACAAATTCCTTATTTAAGATACATTATATTTTTTTAATTACACCTCAGAAGAAAATCCAACTTGTTTTTTTTTTCCCTAAGAACAAAAAAAGTCACACTTAGGAACAGGTTTGGGAAACAGACTGATCACTGCTAAGAAGAAAGTGCAAGTGCACCATGGTCACTGGGTACTACATACCTGGACAGAGAGAGATTGGATGCCTTCCCATAAAATGAAAAACAGTCAAACCAAAACAAATTGATGAGGGCAGCTGAAGAACTTCTCTTACTGCTCTTCAAGAAACAAAGCTGTCCACAAGACCTCTCCGTAAGACTATTTTGTTTGCCTCTATTCTTAATAAGGGTTCTTCCATTCGGAACACCCATGGAAGTGTCATTAGTGTTCCACATATGTGGAGTGCTTCCTTCCTCGTGTGTCCATCTGCCTCCACTGATTCATACACAGCCCTTCTCCAAATTATCCCTGAGAACATGCTCATACTATTCCATTACATCGTTGCATTTTAAGTCAACATTATGTACTAATACCATCCCAGATAGCAACTTTAAATAGCTTTGGTTCCAAAGCTAAAAGGTAATGCAATGATCACTAGCAAAAAGAACTAGTCAGGCCCATTTAATAAGAAAGAAAATATATTAATAAAAGCAAGTATAAACATTTTATTTGGTCAGAATAACTCTCAATCGCTAAGAACAGATGGAGAATTTTCATGACTTTTACAACTCAATTACACTGTTTACAAGTAGCCTTTATAAAAATCTCTCTTCCAATCTTAGTATACTTATGCAAGCAGATCAAGAATAACTGCACATGGCTTTGGCTGTGTGCTTATAGCTATATTCATCCCACCCTGTATCAGACACACACACAAAAAAAGACTGTGTAATGAATGTGAAGTCTTCCAAAGTCCAATTACCTACCCAAGTCCAAGAGGCACCCTTCTGTATTTGCATTCACCCAGGTTTATAGGCATCCTTAATTGCCTACTTACACATGAAGTTTTGTACTCAGCAGTACAAAGGTGACCATGCAATCTAACAATTCAAACTTAAAAACTGGCTTCTGTCTAAACATAAAACACAAATGACCTGCAAAGACTGAACAATTTACTACCACCTTGAAAGACAATGTGAGACCTTAAAAAAATCTAAAAAACACATTTTTATGAAGTATCACATCAGAATGGAGAAAGTCGTTATCATGCTATAATTACAGTTAAACTGCAAGACCTTATTGACTAAAAGAACAGCTACTAACTGCCAGACTGTTATCCTAAGTTTGTTGCTGATAGGATAAAAAGGCTATGGCTAGTTCACCACCATTTAACAGCTGCTATTAGTAGACATTTGTCAAAATAACAAAGAAACATTTTGTACACAGTGAAATAGACAGAGCAAGTTCTTTTAACAAATGTCATATAGCTGGTTTGTTCCTGTCAGTTACTCTGTTTTCACAGAAGATTTCTAATTTTAATAAGCAGAATTTCATTTGGCAACAAACTCACATCTCTCATGAGAATCTGTATTTATAAATGTTAGCTTCTTTTTAAAAACATTTAGAAGCTGGCAGACTTCAGATCCAATAATAGCTTCAACACTGCCCTTAACAACTAAATCCAATCCTAATATGCTCCAGCCCAGGGATCTGATCTGGCGTGCCAAAGTTTCTCACTGCAGCGAGTAAAGAACACAGTCAGAAGGGTCAGTTCTATAGGCCAGGCCTATGGACAAGCCCAGATATCCACCTAACTGCCACTCCAGCAGCATCTCTTTTGGCAACAAAAGCCCCTCTGAAGGCGGCTAGTATGGACAACTCCAACCAAACCAAAAGCAAATGGCAAAGCTCTTACTAGTATGATTTGTCTTCCCTGAGGAACAGGCACAGAGTGAAGAGCTCTCACTGCTGCACATGGATAAAAGCACTATTCCAACCCAAGAGCTACTTCTACAACAGGAGGACTTACCTCGCCGTTGACACTACGTACGAGTTGCAGAACAGGCAGGAAAACTGTAACATAAGCAGGTATTTCAAACCAAAACTTAAGATTTTCCAATTCCATAAATTAATATACTTAGAATTTTTTTTTTTTGGGGGGGGGGCAGGGCAGGGGTTGGGAAGGTAAGCATCTAAAAGCTAAGAATTCTTCCAAGTTAAATTTTTGTAGTAGAAATTGGATGAGGCTTTGAGCAAACTGATCTAGTGGGAGGTGTCCTTGCCCATGGCAGGCGGGTTGGAACTAGATGATCTTCAAGGTCTCCAAGCCATTCTATGATCCTCTGAAATTTAATAAAAGAGCATATTTTCCCCATTTCTTGGGTACAAGGACAGTTGTATTGAAATAAACTAGACTCCATCCTCAATTAAGAAAAAAAAAAGGCTTATATTCCTGTTCACTCATCCTCATTCACTGCTTCTATCTATTATGTGTTATCAGGACAAATCTGCTCTCCCCAAAGATTAGGGCTATATGGCTTCATGCCTCAGAAATGAAATCTGCATGCAATATCCTGACCACCTGTCAGTTTGGTTGGTTTTTTATCCTGAACAGTTTTAGTTTTTCTTTCTTTTAAAGAACAAACTGGTTTTATTTGAAAGCAATCCACATAGGAAAAGCAGACACCTCTCCCCGCCTTCCTGCCCGTCAGAGCTAGCCTCCCTTGGCACATACACCTTCTCGCACGTGCCCCTGCGTGGCAGAGCGTGTTTGCCAGCACAGCTTCCTCCTGGGCCAGGGAGCAGTGTCACCTCCAGCTCATCATCACCCAACCTGCCCTTACCTGTGGCAACCAAGCCGGAAGCATTGCCCAAACGCTTTCGGAGTGACAGCTCCACTAAGCAGGAAGCACCTCATTTCCAGTTTATTACTTTGTTTACTGGCTACATCATTCCACCATAGAAAAGTTTAAGTGCTTTGTGACATTTCACTGTGAAGATATTATAAAATTAAAGTGTCTGTATTGGAGTCCAACACAGCACACTAAAATACCACTCATGCCTTTTCAAAATATATTTTCACTTCCTAATCTGCATACTCTGTACCGCATCATCTTTGCTAAAAAGTTTTCCACAAAATTTTTCATTGAGTTAACATACAGCATAAAAATAAGTCTGTTTTTTTTTTTTAAAAAAAAAAAAAACCTCATCCAGACCTCACTTCACAACTAACTCCATAACCCCTAAACACGCTGGTTTAGCTCACTTCCCCCCAGTCCCATGCTTCCTCATCCTTCCTCATAAGAATTTGAAGAAAAGCAGCATTCAATCAACCCTTCATCTTCATTAATCTCTCCTCCAGCTTTCCTGACAGATAAATCCAGGAGTCCTTCAGCTACATTTCCAACAGGAAGCAGTAAACAGACTTTTGCTGAACCCAAAGAGATAGCTCTTTCCATATCAAAACACCAAATAAGGTGGAAGAAAGTCTCTTAACCCAGTTACTACAAACAGACCCGGAGGCACACATTCGAGTTTCACTCACAAAGAAGGAAAGAAAAGAGAAAAAGCAATCTTCAGACTGATTATTCTTCTCTTGTAGACACAAAGCCATTTTGTTAAATTAGGATAACCTCAAGGAGGGAATTAATGCTTCACAAAGTAAGAGACAACTGCTTTTTGCTTAATTTGTAAGTGAAAACAGAATAGTCTCTACACAGAGGACACACAGCAGAGGAATAAACAAAGCAAGGTAATAAAGAAGTAAGAAAAGACTAGAATAAGGTGATAAAAACAGTCAGGGTGCATTTAGAGACAAACAAGCCTGTCTTCCTCCTTTAACTGATCATTCATGCAGTGAGGGGGAGGGAGGAGGAAGGAGCAGTAACTCTGAGCTGTTTAGACTATTGTAAGACTTTTGACGTCTGCTAACATTCCCACAGTAAAATACAACTATACTGTAGATCCATCGAAACCACAAGATTTTTTCCAGTTGTGCACCAAGTGTACTCTAGGAGTACATAACAAGCCTTCCGAGTCTGGCAGTAAGCTACCACCCTGACATTATGCAATGTTTTCATTAACTCTGATGGTGAAACAGTGTGTGTATATACAAAGCTGAACTGGAAGAGTTTGCAAGCACTCTGCTACGAAGTCTAGTTCTGTCTTCCAAACTCAATAAACCAGCAAAGTGATCAGAAGTCATTAGAACGAAGTTCAATAGAAGCAAGAGCAAAGCTCTGTACTTGAGAAAGGAAACAGCGGTCCAAACATGCAACACGAAGCAGCTGACTAGGCAGCTGTACTGCAGAAACTAAATCGAGATGGTATCACAGATCAAAGCTAGGTAAACTGATACTCTGTTACTGCAGAAAGAGGGAAAAAAAAAAAACAAAAACAAAAACAAAAAACAACCCTCAAACATCACTCCAAAACCATTGTAATTAAGAAAGGGAGAGAAATCATTCAATAAGAAAAACTAAAGCTTTTTTCTGAAAAAAAAGGGGGAAAAAAAAAAAAAAAAAAAAAAAAAAAAAAAACAAAAAACAAACAACCCTCAAACATCACTCCAAAATCCAAAACCATTGTAATTAAGAAAGGGAGAGAAATCATTCTTCTCACTGGCACTGGTGAAGCCTCAGCTGAAGACACGTAACCACTGTATTTTAAGACACTTCAACACTGCACTCTAAGAACAACAGCACAGGAAAGGTAAAGCCAAGCAGCAGCCATCAGTATTTTAGTTACTGCATTCTCTAGACCCTGTACAGAGGCAGTGATGTGAATGTGCTTAGAGCAACCACTGGCCTTCCACACTGACACCCCACCTGATGGATAAGTCCTGAGCGATGCTCAAGAGACCTGTCCTGTGAATGCCCTGTGCCTTTGCATGGCAAAGGAGAAAGTCCACATTTTTACCTGCACTTTCAAACTTCTCTTCCTCACTTGCAAAACTGCCCCTTGGATTTGCTATGCAACACTCCACATTCCATCTCCTCCATACTGTTCTCATATATTGCATGTTTGTATCTGTGATTTTCAGACTTTGCTTATTATAAAGGGAGATAAGTACCTTAGGGCCAAATTTCTCTTTTTTCTTAATTTCTGCTCATCCTTCTTACCTCCTTAAATGAAAATATTCTGTAACATTTCCCACTGTTAAAAAGTGGTTGCACATTAAGATCTCTCCTTTCTTCTCCTCCACCACCCATTTTTTCTGGTGATAACAAGAATCTTCCTGGTAGGACAACTAGGGCTAAACCATACCTTCTCCCCAACATGCCTGGGCACTACTATCTTATTAGGTATAGGTTTAAGCTTGATTCTAACTACAAGAACTACATATCTCTGCTCAAAATGGATTCTGATATAATTATTTGTAAGAATGAAAAAAAAGAAACAAAACATTTAAAGTCTTTTTAAGTCTGTTTCTTTATGTTTCATTTGATTTGTGGATTTGCAGTCTTCTCAGGATTTTGAGGGTCTGTAGAGAAGTGAAGCCTGTGGCAAGCTGAGTGGTCTGCTTCTCCCCTGTCCTTCGCTATTAATTTGCGACGACTGGAAGCAGGTGACTGCACACTTGACTACTTCTATCCTGCGGTGCAGCTGCTATGCAGAAAGCAGCACATGTAAACATTTGCATGATTCGAGCCTCCTAAGAGTCTCTGCGGGCTGCATGTGGCGTTTAGGCAGCACTTTCACAACCCCCTTTGTGCATGGTATCGCTCTATTTCATGAGCACCCAGTTAAATTGGAGGCATTTACTAAAATGGCTGGAGATACTCTCCAGTATAGATATCTCTCTATATATGGAGAGATATCGTTTGAGATACTCTCCAACAACACTCTCCGAAGATCCACGACTTATTTCAAAAACTTTGTTAATTATCTTAAAATAATTTCAAGACATTACTTCTGAAGGGTTTCACCCAGTGTGCGATAGACATTTTACAAAAGATAGGAATCTCAACGTATGAACTGACAGATTAGGAAAAAAAAAGCACAATAACCCAACAATGTAAAAACTCTCTTTCTTTATAAATTTGGTTCCCTCTACACCAGATTGGTTAAAAAAAAGACATCTGATAACTTATCATATAGCAACTAAAAATGTTCCCAATGTTCTAACTTGTTCTGTCTAAAAATTAAAGAAAAGAATAGACAAAGGTCATATAGAGGTTTTGAACTGCTACAGCAGAACATTTTAAAGCTGCAAATATTGACTTGGGTTTTACCTGGCTATTTTGAAATTTTATTTCACCTTGACAGTAGTATTCAAACTTCAGGGTCTGCTATTAAAATCCAAAGAGATTCTAAAAACAACCTGCCATGCTGCAATCAATCACGTGAAGATTTAAGCAATTAAGAAACAAGGAGGAAAGCAAAGAGAAAAGCCCATTTCAAATCCCTAGTACTTAAACCCCATTAATTTATGCATATGTTTACGATCATTTCTGTACTATGGTCACACCAGATAATCCTTACAGTGTACACATACAAGAAATCCACCTAAGAGTGGTCATTTATGCAGTGTGGCTATGAGCAAACATGTCATTATCAAACCAAATTAAGATGTGCACGTCATGTAAGTGCTAGTATTTAATGCAAGGATATCTAAGCTATATTAAAGTGTTTCTCAGAACACCAAAGTGACTATAACACAAAAAGAATGTGTTTATAAAACTTAAAGCAACCAGGTAAACAAGAAAAACATCGAAACTTTAAGAAATCCAAGTATCTAAGCAATTAAATTTTTTTAATTAACAGTCAGAATTCTACAACGAGCACTCATAACATATGTTTTAAAAAAATAATCTTGCTTTAACTAACAGGAATCAATAATCACTGCTCACGTGGATCAAAACAGAAGTCATGACATGTTTTCAACTCTAGGGGCATCAGCAGCTGTTGCTATACTGCAAAAGAGCTGAAGTGTTATAAACATATACATAGACAGTCGACTTTATTTTTCTGTAAGACCAGATGTCAGTAATCCGGATAAGAAAGTAACCAAACGATCGTGGAAAATTAGTATTTCAGCACGCTTGTTATGACACATCTCCTTTATAACTGGAACAAAAACCACTGCCAGGTTATAAAACAACACAGATTGAAGCTATGGTTATTTTCAGGGTGTTTTTCGACCACACTGTGACATTTTTGCGCCTGTGCTGGCATTGTCTGTCGATGCCCGATTTGCCTTTGACCGACTCCGGCCTCAGCAGTGCGGCTCTGCGCTAGCAAGCCGGCTGGATCTGGCACACCAACTGCAGCACTCCCACAGCAAAAGGAGTTTGCTCCGGCGTTTGTCTCCCTTCCAGCCACCCAAGACAATGGAAAGCCCGAGGGCAGGCAGGACATGGGGCTGTTAATCACCTTCGGAGGGCACCTTCCCGGTGTCATCGGCATTTCCCGAGTTAACCCGAGAACCTGGATTCTATCCCATCCCCCAAGATGACAGGGAAAGGGGATAAGGAGATAGAGCGACAACACCGAAACAAAATACCAAATACCAGGCTACTGCCAACCCTAGGAACAAAACAAACAAAAATATCTTAATAAACCGTTTACCTCTTTCCGGCTTCATTTT
>NW_010104057.1:5105-5671 GCF_000699245.1 Pterocles gutturalis | reverse complement strand
TCTAACATTCTGTGATTCTGTGAAGATGCCATGTAATACCAGTAACCTTGAGAGAAACGCTCAGCTACATGCAGGACTCGGAAACGACCCTCGGTCCCAGTGGGAGAGACTTGGAGCTGGGAGATCCCAACCTTTGCTAGACAGCCTGGGGAGAAACAACATCAGGTACCATCAGTCTGGTCCCCAGATAACATGGATGGGCACGATGGAGGCCCCTCAGCTCTAACGAAGGGCTCACCAGCCTGGGTCAAGGGCAAGGACGCTGGGGCGTGGCACTGCTGCTGTCCCCAAGAGCTGGTTACCCCCATCTGAAGGCTGGTAAGCCCCTGTGGAGATGCAACGGGAGGCAATGCAGACACCCTGGCTCAAAGCTAATGAGAAACGAGGATGTATGTCCAGGGATCATCGCTGCCCAGCTCACCTCAGCTGCTGGGTGCAAGGGAGGCGAGTCAGGAGGTGGTTTCCTGAGAACTAAACCAGGACTGTGGGAGGACTGGATGTCCCACAGCTTCTCTGCATGTCCCTCTGGGACATCTAAAGAGAGTGGCAAGAGGAGACCATCACCA
>NW_010104057.1:0-5074 GCF_000699245.1 Pterocles gutturalis | reverse complement strand
ATACCAGGGATTCTGCTTCAGCAGAGCATCCCACACGCCAGGAGTAATTCCAGGAGAGCACTCCTGACCCCCCCATCACGGTAACCCTACCCAGACCCCATACCCAAACCACCCTCACTTCAGGGGTCCTTCTGCCACTCAGCACGGTAACGACCTAACCACGGAGCACGCTGACCACTTCATCCCATGGACATGACATCTCCGTGTCCCAGAACAACCCACAGATGCTGTCCCCATGCTGGTGGTAACAGAACAGACACCAAGGATCCACCATCTCCTGTCTCACGCATCGCAACGTCCCAGCCAGCTGCTCCCTGCCAACCCTGGTCAAAGTTTTGGGGTTATCTGGGTGTGTCCACAGCTATAAAAACCTACAGGAGATACAACAACAACAACAATGGTGACAACAACAGCACCTTCTTGTGCTCTGAACATCGATGGTTAATTGTGCTCGTTGGAATAAGGCCATGACTCCCCCTGGCTAAAGGAAAAGGGACAGAGAGGGAAGAGCGCTGGCTTACAGGAGGAAGCGTGTCTGGCTTTCCACCCAATGCCAGGTCCTTTTTCCAACCACCAGCTGCTTAGAAAAGAGAGATTCTCTGCTTCAGATTTGAGCTGCTTGAGAGCAACTCTCAGAAAGATACTGCAGTCTCTTGTTCCTCCTCCCTTCCCCGAAGGCAAGCCTTGGGGGGGTCCTGCCTTTCAGCCCAGGGTTGTCGGAGGAGTCCTGCCCCTCCCGCAATCCCTTCTTCCCGATGTCATCTTAGAAATGGCTGCTTTTGTTTACGATTTTAAGAGGGGTTTCTTCTTCATCTTCCTTATTAATTAATTTTCCTGTTGCCTGGACACCCAGGATCCACTCCCCAGTGACCTCCATCTCCCGGTGGGGGTGGTCTGCAGGCAACCATCACAGTTCGGATTCAGGGGTGCTGGCCAGTAGGTACCCGCTCCCGTATCGTCCGTTGGGAGCACTGCTCATTTCCAGGGGGGAATTGCTCCCGGGACCCAGGTAGGAACGGTGGGTGGGCATGGGAGACGGGGTCTCGCTGGGCATTTTGCTCAGGATGAAGCGAGTCTCGTCGTTGTCTTCCAAATTGGAGATGTCCTTCATCATCCGGCCCTTCTTGTAGGTGACAGAGAGGGCATTGGAGCCATCTGAGACGAGGTGGAACTGCCGGAGGATGAAGACCAGAGGCAGGGGGAGGGATGCCAGGATGATCAGAGAGATGAGAATAGCCATGGCCCAGGTTGGGTAGAAAAGGAACTTTTCTGCAGCCTGGAAAAGAGAGAGATTAGTGTCAAGGGGAGGTTACAGCCAAGGTGATGCACACCAGGTACAACTTCCAAGAGGTGGGCAATTCCTTCTGCCTCCCGCCCGACTTCATCCTCAGCTTCCTTCTGAAGCTCTCAGAAGATGGGTTCAAATAAATAAGAAGGACACGGTCCTGCACACAGCGTGTAGCTGTGGAAGCAAACCAAAGCCCAAGCTCAAACTTCAGCCCATGGTCAGAGCTGGATGGAGACTTCTGGGCAGTGTGGACAAACCTGATTGCCTGCAGAGGATGAATGGCCACAGGCAGAACATCTATCAGGAGGAGAGAGGAGGAGGAACGAGCAGAGCTGGGAGGAGCGGGGTGGTCTGCAGCTCTCAGCTCAGCCTGAACCTGGGGTGGAGGTGGCCGTGGGGAAGGGAGATGCACTCACCTCCTCTCTGATCCAGGCGCTGTAGCCCGGGGGGGTGACTCCCAGCTGGATGATGCTGGCGGTCATCAGCACAGCCATGCAGATGGGAGAGACGTACTTCCAGGTGTAGTAGTAGAACTGATAGGGCCGGAAACCCAGCATTTCCGTCAGCTCCTGCATGAACCTGCCAAGAGGAAGGATGGAGTCACGCCATTCCCCACCTCCAAGTGATAAACTCCCTCCCAGGAGCCTCTGTTGTGAATTATGCTCAAGGTAGAGCCTGAAGAACCACCCAGCTGATGCAGGCAAACATCTCAGTGTCCCTCAAGCCTGTAGGACTCGTTGGGAACCTTCAAAGGCCCTTTGAGCATTAGCCAGCATCTCCCTTGCTCTGGCCAACTCATGAACAACAAGAACAGGCACTGGGGGAAGAAGGTCTCCTTCCAGAAGGATCTGGAAACCTCAGGCACAAGGGTAATCACAAGTGACAGAGCACCATAACCACCACGAGATACCCACTAGAAGGACCCTCTCCTGGGGCTGGGTTATACCTAGGGCAGAGCAGAGGATCAAGGTGAACCAAGCTCCTGCCTCTCTAAGGGAGCTGCCCCTGGGGCGTTTGCTCCATCAGAGCTGGCCTCCTGGGGAAAAAGTGGAACATGGAAAAAATATGGAAAAGAGATGTAAAGAGGGACTTTTTTATCCAAGAGCTAGAGCACAGTTATACTCTTTGCTGTACAAACGCCTTACTTCTTGGTGCCGTAAATCCAGGCCACAGCAATATTCTCCAGGATGACCACGACTGTGAGCGGCAGTGTGGCTGAATAATCATCAAACATGGTGACAAAGTAATTCCCAGAGCGCTGCACAAAGATCAGTCCCACCACGAAGGCAAAGATGCAGCAACCAACTGTGGGGAGCAAACAGGGCACAGTCAGCAGAGCACCCCAAGGGGAACCAAGACCTCCACCGCACAGCCCATTCCCTGCATTCACAGGACCCAGTCCACATCCACCACGTCCCCACTCTTCTGGAGTGACTCCAGGACAATGGGGACCCTCCACCCCCACCCCCCAGGACGATGCAGGAGAAAAGACCTCACCTGTGAACACTTCCTTCCGCACCTTGAAGGTGTCGATGATGGGTGTAATGATGCCTGACATGGTCCCGATCATGCTACCCAGCCCCAGGTTTATCAGCATCAGGAAGAACATGACGGACCAGAATGGTGAGGCTGGGAAGTGGGTCATGGCTTCTGTGAAGGCAATGAAGGCCAGGCCAGTTCCTTGCACCGACTGTTCAAGGGGAAGAGAAGACCAAAAGACAAGGAAAGACATATCAGCGACACAGCCTGCAAGGTTCTGCATGCCTCAGGTCTCTCCTGTTGCACTGAATCACTCTTCAAGGAAAGAAAAAGCCTGTCTGGTCCCCCAGCCTGGAAGCGGTGATGTCCCTGCTAGACTTGCTATAGGCAGATCTTTCCCAAACCCCAGGAAGGACCATTTTGTGCTGGGGAAGACCACAGTGACATGGAATCCCCATCCCTGGAGGGTCTCTAAAAATAGTTTTTCCAGATCCATGTGCCAGGAGTGACACAAGTAAAGCAGCTCCTACCAGGGAGAGGCAAGGGGGTAGGTAACCTCCTGGTTCTCCTAGGAATGCCACCAGGTACCTTGTTGAGTTCGTCCTCCAAGAGGCAGGCATCCAAGCCCAGTTCTTTGAAGTGTCCCTCTTTGACTGTCATGATCACCCGGTACATCTCGTTGTAGTCCTTGGTGGTGAGGTGGGAGAAGTTCACGTGGGGTGGGATGAGGTCGTGGCTCAGCACATTGGTGTTCAGATAGCCCAGGATTTTCTCAGCATTCCTAAGGGAGAGCAGAGCCTGATCACCCAGAGATGTCCACACAAACCCTTTGCCCCAGGCAGGATGGATCTCCCTGGGTCACGCTGCCCAGGTCTCAAAGGATGTCTTTGCAATCTCCCAAGGTGTATGTAAACATTGCATTAGGGCACATGACAGAGGATGAGGATGGGGGCCCACCAGGGAACGGGCTCGCTGCACCTCCTTCCCAGGTTTATCTCCTGCTCTGGGACTCCACACTGCGTGTCCTGGATTTTTGTGGATGCAGATCACTGTCTGAAGGTAACACCAGGTGCACAAATTCACCCTCCTCCAGCTGCTTCTAGGGCATGGCACAGCAGCTCCCTTGACCTTGCGGACAAACGGACCCTACGACGGGTGGAAACTCGGGGAAACATGGTGATGTGACTAGATATGTTGGATTTCCCCTTGATTTGCATCTTAGGGATGGATTTTAGGTTGGAGGAGCTGAATACCCAACTCCTTGGAGATCCAGGGATCTGAATACTCCAACATCTCTGGAGATCCAGGTCTCGACCACCAGGAACATGGGTCCACCAAAGCACAGCATCACCCAGCTCCACAGCACTTATCCTCTTGCCTCCAGACCCACCCCAACCACCTGTAGCAAAGACCTGCCCACCCCAAACAAAGGAAAAACAAATCTTACTCCACCACGCATTTCTCATTCATGATGTTGGCCTTGAAGCCCAGCACAGCAAACACAACCAGGGTGGCCAGGACGGACGTGAAGAAGTTGATGAAGGAGACAAGCGTGGCATCAAACTGGCAGTTGTTGTCCTGCTTGTTGTAGCTGGAGAAGGCAATGACCCCCCCAAAGCCCAGGCCCAAGGCGAAGAAAACCTGCGTAGCTGCCTCCCGCCACACCTGGGGGTCTAACATTTTGTCCAGCTTGGAGGGGAGACACAAGAAGAAGTTAGGTGGTTTGGTGGCCCCACAACTCATCCCAGGGGAGTCAGAGCTAACTTCAAACGTTGCGGTGCATACAGCCTGGGATGGTTTTGGAGCAGCCGTGGGCATGCTTTGATCTACCACAATCAGGTCTTGCATTACCAAGCACTCAGTGGTCCTTCTTCTCTTTCCCAGAGGAGGAAACTGAGGCATGGAGAAGACACATGAAAGTTTGGCCTGGCCATGTCTCTGGGTGCTCCATCTCCCCTACAGCTGCCCCATGGACCATCCAAGGGTTGTGGATGCCCCATCCCTGGAGGGGTTCAAGGCCAGGCTGGATGAGGCTTTGGGCAACCTGGGCTAGTGGGAGGTGTCACTGCCCATGGCAGGGGGTGGCACTGGATGGGCTTTAAGGTCCCTTCCCACCCAAACCATTCCATGATTCTATCCAACTGCCTTGGGGAGCTGGCCGTCCCCATCCCCCACCTGAGGGAGGCACACACCACCCAGCAATGGGTCTCCAACCTCCTCCAGCCACGTCCTGCCTCCAGAGCACCCAGAATACTTGAAACAAACCCATCGTGGCTGGTGGTCTTGTCTAACCTCCCACCCCCCCAC
>NW_010104056.1:531-25648 GCF_000699245.1 Pterocles gutturalis | reverse complement strand
AACATTATGTGATTCTGTGATTCTGTGAACTAGAAACTACAACATCAAACAGAAAAACAGTTCTAAAGTAGAACATCAAACAATAAAACAACCCTAAATTACAATAACCAACAGTAGAACAACTCTAACCTACAACCTTAAACAGTAAAACTCTAAACTACAAGTAAAAGTCTTCTTGAAATGTCCCCACCACTCCACCAAGTCCTGCATCTCCGTCAGCCCTGGAAAAAAAGCAAGCGGCACAGCCGCTTGGCTCATGAGCAGCACCTCTCCCAGCAGAGCTGGGAGTTCCCGGTTCCAGCTGGGTTTCATCCTGATGGGCGGGCAGTGGATGGGGAACACGTGCCTGTCCCCTGGTGCGGTACCTCGTCTGCCCAAAGGAGACATAGCATGCAGCCAGATGGCAGGCAGAAAAGCAGAGGGACAACTCCTGTGATTTAAACAAGACTTAGATAGGATACAGTGTGGAGACTTTCATCTAAGAACAATGAAGACTTTCCTGTCTTTCCTCCCAGCAATCTACCTGTAAATAGCAGGGCTGCATAGGAGGATTTTCATGGGCCATGCACAGGGCTTCCTGGTAGTTGGTGTGGATGGGCTAAGAGATCATGACAGCACTGCTCCTTCAGTGCTTGATTATTGCTTGATGAACACCAAAGCCTCAGAAGTCAGTCCGCTGATGGCTCATTATATTACATGTAATTACTGCAGTGCTTCTATCATGACTCAAGATAATAAGATTTGTGCAATTTCCTTCTCCCCCCAACAACTTCTGAACTTCTATTTTTTTTGAAACAAACAAAATATTAGCTGCAGTTAAAGCATTGAACTGAGAAATTTTTATTAAAATGCCCCCTGGTATTCCCAAACTGGTAGAGGTGCTCCTCTCTCAGTGTGTTCTGCTTCATGTCAGGAACAGAGGACAGTGGGTGGAACAATACAAGCTTTTCCACTGTTCTTTCAATCAGTTAGTCACTGCACTGAAGGAAACACAGTGAGGTTTTATTTATGTGCATCCAGAGAAGGCTGTGTATCAAATCTGCTTCATTGTTTCAACAGGATATGCAACTGTAGAATTAAATTGCTTTGAGGTAAGAATTGTGTGTTATACATGTATACTTGGTATAGCAGGGCATTGATTTTTGATGAATTTTCTTAGTAGTCTTCCAATTAGAGAGGGAGGAGAGTAAAATTTGTTCTGAGGCTTGAATAACTGATTTTCCTCACCTGGAATGCGAATTAAAATCTACTGCATTGCTAGTTTTATACACACTAAGAAGGCATTCATTTAAAAAAAAATTAAAACAAGCAAGCAAACAAAAAAGAACTGAGACTTGAATTGCTCTTCACTTAGTGATACTTTCATGCCAGTGTAAATAAGGTGTTAGATGAGGTTTTGAAGCTTTTCAAATTATGAATTTAAAGCACTGTGTGGTGAATCTGTCTTTAGTGGCACTGAATTGTGAGGAAGGAGGAAAGGACTTTAGTGTGACTTGTGTAAAAACCGCCATCGCCACTTAGTACACAATAGATCAGGATAGGCAGGATGAAATCTTTTTCACCCCAGTTTCAACTCGACAGGGTCACAGTTACAGAAAGGCTTAGAGTCTGAATCCTTTAAGGACACATCCTACACCAGGCAGCAGAGTGCCGGTGTTGGCACCCTCTCCCTTGCTCCATGCAGCCTGGAGTTCATGCCTTGGATATTTCCAGGGGGGAGGCAAAACAAGAAAAAAGGAAGAAATGTGGCACAGAGCATGTCTTTGATCAGCCGTGATATCTGTACTTGGAGATTTTGCTATTTGCCTGACTTCTGTGAGCACGGCTAGTTGAGAAGGCGGTGGATATACAACAGGCTCCCCAGCAGGTGATCCTGTAGCTCAGGGAGTGGAATATTGCCAGCTTGCCATTGAACCACAAGCTCTTCCAAAAGACCTAAACATCCTGCTCCATGCAGACTAATTTTGCGGTTCTAGCGAAAGAGCCTGTCGATGCTCCTGGTGCTCCACATGTTCTTTCAAAGGTTATTATTTGCACATGCACCCAAATCTGCTTTAAAACATTTCTGAAGGCATGAGAGAAAATTGTACCTAAGCTAATCAGTTAAACACCTTGTGTTCTTCTTCAGAGTACCTTTTTACTGTTAAATTCCACTTTCATTTTCTCTCCCACTTCTTATTCCCATATCTGTAAGTTTCATACTCTTGGTATTGGTACCGTGCGTGACCCTTCCACTTACACCACATACCATTGCACACCTGTATTTTAAGTCAGCTCCTCCGTCCGTCACTGTCAGAGGGTATTTCCCTTGGGGCAGGCTTCTAAACCCCCTGGCTCCCAGCATATGCCATGGTGCCAGAATTATCATAGAGACCCTTGAAGCTGGGCTCTGGTTCATAGTCTTGTTCAGATCAGTAGGGCGATAATAAAAACTATACATGGCTGCAGAGGAAACTGAACAGAGATGGGTAGGGTACATTTTGAGTAGACTTAAGCCAACAGAAAATACTCCTTCAGTGACACAAATTGTCACAGAGCTCATGATAACTAGGACTAAAAAAAATAGCCATCCTTCATTCCAGGAAACTGTCCATATATTAAAATATATGAGCTGTATGAGTAATAAAAGGGAGGAACCCAGCCCAGTAAAACCAGTTCTGTTAATGGCAGGCCATTGCCCTGTGCTGATACCTGCCCTCTGGTAGCACATCAATGCCTCAGCATGGCACTAAGCTTGTGCTGTGTCTGGGACCCTGTGTTGCTGTGAATTTTGTTCTCCCACTACTGACTTTCTGTTGGGTGAGGTAAGTTTCAAAAGGACTAGCTCAGTCAAGTTTGGCCTTCCATATAGCTAACTGCTGTGAATTTCTTTCTTTTTCTTTCTTTTTTTTTTTTTTTTTTTGTGTCCAGAGATAGAAAGGAACTGTTGGACACAGGATATATCTATTTAGGTATGATATACTCGTATGCACTACTCAAAGCAGAGCCAAGGGAGTTCCTGAGACCTGCTGGAAAGAAACAAAAGACCCATTATATAATAAAAAAGTTAAGTATATTGCTCAGAAGTCACCCATCCATGAAGATGAAGGCTGAGTTCTTCAAATCACATCATTTTTTTAGTTTCTGAAGTTGCTCATCTCGTGCTGAAGCAACTACTGGAATAAGCTGTGACCCATGCTGAAAAGCAGTAATTAAGTACATTTTCTTAGCCGCTGCCTGTGAAGGCTTGTCCCAGAGCCACACAGTGCAGAAGTCACTTCACATTTTAAAACCAGATTTTGAGAAGCCCTGCAGCCAGCCAGGAGCAGAAAGAAGGAAGACAAGCAGAGTGAGGAGAGAAAATGGGGAGGAGCAGAGGCAGCAGCAGGAAAAGACCAAAGAAAGGGAGCTTTTTCACATGGTGTAAAAGCAAGCACATCTGGGAAAAAGGCTCTGCTGCTGCTTATTATTCCAGTAGAGAATGAGGCAGCAGGAGACGATAAGAGATGAGGAAACATGAGCTCTAACCTCCAGGGGGAGATGTGCTGGCATACTCCAGTGGAGAGACCAGTTGCAGTTTGGAAGCGAGGGAGCATAATTAGTAAGATTTTCAAGGCTGGCTGCGCTTTGCTAGGCTGAATGGTCAGCTGCACTCCTCTGGTCGTTTCAAGTTAAGGAATACCACTTTTCCAGCTTGCCACCTGGACCTCCCCTTTCCTTGTAAGAGGTTCCCAAAGCAAATTGTGGGCAAAAGCATCTGTCCCTGTGACAGGCTGCTGCTTGTGCCAGGGCCACCCCAGCTGCTGTGCCAGCAGGCACAGGTGGGTGCCAGAGCATGCCCTGGAGGACACAAGGCTCCCTAAAGCTGCTTCATAGCAAGGATTAGCCACTGTCCTCTTAATGGTCTCAAGACCTCCTAATCCTGTTTTTGTGCTGCAGACTGGTTTGTCCTCCTCACCAGGGCAGGCACACACTCTGCTTGAACTGTTGTCTACTGCAAAGAGCTTGTCAAGCACACAAGATGGGGTTATATGAAGCCCCTGCCTCCTGCTAGGAAAGTCGACTGGGCTCGGGTGACAGGCAGGCGGCTGCAAACACCCAGCTGATGGCACTGTGTCTTCATCCATCTGCCTGGCCAGAGCAGAGCCCTGAGTTACCTGCCTGTGATCAGTGTCTGGCAGGAACACTGTAGCTCCAAAACATGGTGTGTGACCGCTCATTTTATCCACTAGCTTCTGCTGAGGGTGGTGGGGCTTGAAGGCTTTGCACAGGAGGAAGCTCTTGCTCACAAGGAGAGCATAGCCTGGGCGTGATGGAGCTTGAGGCTGTGGTGTGGATGGCAATCCTGGCTCTCCTCTTAGGGGCTGCAGATGGTCTGAAAGCCCAAGGAGGGGCTGGACACAGCCCCACACCTTCCTCCCAGGGACAGACTGCTCTAACCCTTCCCCAACACCACCGGCACTCTCTTGCAAAGGAAGAGATGCACTCAGTCCTCATTCACAACCCATGGCCAAGCAGATCTGATCTGTTTCCCTTCCCCACAGTGCCTGCCTCTTCTCTAGGGCAGGATGAGCCATGCTGCAACCAGTTGAAAACATCCCATTCCCATCATGGCCTGCCAGCTCCCTCAGCAGGGTGGGATGGCCGCCCAGATCAGTGAAGCTCCACAGGTTTATTCTGGCCTGTGACTTTCCCTGAAGTAAAATGTGCTCCTGTAGAAGGGTGCAGCTGTTGCCAGAGACCTGCAATGGAAAGCAGGCTGTTGTGGTCCACGAGAAAATGTCTGCGGTGTGCACGCCTTTCTTCACACGAACAGCTGCCTACTGCTAATGCAATTTGGATGTGCCCGGCTTGAAGAGCTCGCCATCTGCTGGCTAGCTGGCCAAATGGGTTGCTCACTGCTCGCTGACATCATAATGGTGGTTTTTACCACATCCTCTTTGGGTCATGCCCTCTTCTGAAGTGCCTGCACTTCTGCTCAGGCAAATAGAGTTTACTGACATTGTTGGGGACATTTTGAGAACTCCGTATGAAATCTGAAGGGTGAAGACAAGGCAGACGGTGGTCGGGGACGTGAATTTGCAAGCACTTTCTCAGGCTTTGGAGCGACCTGCGTTATCCCAAGGCTTGTGCTGCACCCCTGCAAGCATCCCCAGAACTTGGTATCAGCAGCACCCATGCCTCCGGCTCCCTCAGTCCTGCTCTCAAGCAGCTCTCAGGCCCTGCACCCCATAGCCCTCACTCACAAGGGGATGCAGAGGTCTGTGCAAAAAAGGCGCCATGAGAGCTATGCAGGGACAGACCTGCCATCAGAAGGGCTTGCATGTATGGGTGGTATGTGTGCCCAGGATCATAGGAGTCTGCCACCTGCCAGCTTTGGACTCTCAGAGGGGAGGCGGGTTACAACATGTTGCACTATGCTCTGATAATGTCAGTAACTGAAGGAAGTTTTAATTGAAAATGCTGGGTACTGAAGATACCACTCACTGTAGGGTGCTCTCGGGTTTCGACTGAAAAGTGCAGAGAAATCCTGCAGAAGTCAATGTGAGTCTCCCCGTGTTTCCTGAACTGGAGCCAGTGTGAAGCGTGTAACTTCCTCCTGTCTTCTCAAAGAGACCACTTCATATAAATTACAGAATTTAAATTATAACTGGACCCAAGGCAAAGCATGCTCTAAAACAAGCTTCAGGTCAGTTTAGATCTGAGGCTCTGTCTGAATGAAATGTCAACAGATTGCTGCCTGTACTTAGGGTTGCGTTACCATGTGCAGAGTGCTGTGTCAACAAGGGACCCTGCATCTAGCAGTTTCACTTAAATCCTCTGTGAAGAATGAAGTTGAAAACCACCACAGATAAGACCTCTGGGTCCTTGTTCAAATCATTTTAGGGTGACATGTTTAAAAGCACTTGAAAGTGCATCTGTTCGCCATTCTGCTTGTAGTGCAATTAATGGGGGGCAAAGCCAGGTGCAATTGAAATTCCACCTGTCACATTTTGTATTAGAGTGGGACCCCTGGTTTACCAAGCGCTACACAATTACCTACCTACACAAAGACAGGCACCATAGCACAGGCATGCAAGGAAGTACTTAAAAGAGCAGCAGAACTGCATGGTCATCAACTGATCTTATAAAAGGCAGGGCAGAGATTTGAAGCTGTTGTCCATCTGCCTACCTTCACTGAAGCCATCGGGGCAAGCCAGAGTTGCAGAATGGAGACAGCTTCTATTTTATTTCTCTGAGGGACATTTAAACTGAGGCAGACAAATGTGATATCTAGCTTGACAAAGGACAGAGATAGTGGGGGAAAGATGAACAACAATGCCGCAGATTGCAGGAGCAAGAGTCGGGTTGAGTAGCCATGGCTGTGTGGGACCTCAGGTCTGAGCTGGAAGAGCAGAGAGGTGTCGGGAAGGGAAGGTCTGGGTGGGGGAGAAGTGGGGATCACACACGGAGTTCAAGGCTGGCAACAAGGACTTGATCTGGGAAAATCACAGAGGACAGCAGAGTATGTGACCAGGAGGTACAGCTGGGGCTATGCTTGAGCAAGGGTGTGGAGGAAGAGAAAGAATGTAAGGCAGATGGGGGAAAGGAAAGCAGCTCAGCAAGTGGACAGCAGAAGCACAGGCTGAGTTTTAGCTGTGGCACGAAGATTTCTTTTCTTTTCAACAAAAAGAAGAAACAGGGCTGCAGTGATTGAGGTGAGATAAGGGTGATTCAGGGGACATAAGCCTCAAGCACAAGAAGAGAATTATAAAAGGGTTGAAATTTACATTTCTGCACCTCTGTGAAGGCCGTGTTGCATATGTTTGCGTGCCCCTTTAGGAGAGCAGCAATGGATGATGGATCTGATTGCTTAACTTCCCATATCTTGCAGGGCTGTACAGCACAAAAGATTGGCAGCAGGTAAAAACCACTGTACAGCTGGGCATGCTGAGCCATAACTCTCCTTAAGTACAAGAAGCTGGGGAGCATGAAAAGGGTTTTCTGACCCTGCCCTACATTTATCGTAACTGAAACACAAAGGGAGCAGCTCACCTTTGGCCTGAAGGCTAATTTCCTGCTCCCTCTTGGAGAGCAATGACCTCTGGTGCATGGCTGCGGGTGGCACTCTGATAAGCCAGCGAGAGGAGGCCCAGGATGGGAGCGGGGAGAGGTCAGGTACCGGCAATGCCAGTGCCTTGTGCCCCAACTCCTGACTGCGGGCTAGGCCAGTTGAAAGGCGAGCTTCTTATCTGTTCACGTGCCTCGGGGTACTCATAGGCTGGCTGTGTCCAGCACGGCTATCACGCCAGGTGCCTCGACCACAGGCTGCAGGGGAGACAAGCACTGATTCAAGTCAGCCCCCTCTTAGAGGGGTAGGGAGGTGGAGGAGGGACACAGCACTAACATCTGTCAGAAGGTCATTGAGCTGGCAATAGTCCCTTAGCTAAGACAGTAGCAAACTCCACAGTAATCCTGCCCCAGCAGTGAGCCCCCCTGTCAGAGCAGGCTCAGAAGGCAGAGGGAGCACCCAGGTGACAGAGAGCAGGAAGGGCAGTTTGGAGCCAGGCCACCCAGCTGCGGCACTGCAGCTCATGTCAGTAACAGGGCTGCCCCAAACTGGAGCAGGTCCAGGAGATGCTTTTGAAGACTGGAGACTTCATTGCGCTGGGATTATTTTTGTGGTGAAAGATTTCATGCCACAGGCTCTCAGGAGACGAACTGCCCTTTGCTGGTTTGTTAGGGGCCTAGAACTAGATATAAAAGCGAGCAGTTTGCTTTTATAGGAGAGACCAGAGGAGAAGAAAAAAAGTGTTGCAAATTCACTTCAGAGAGCTGCACTCAGTCTCCCAGTCGGGACAGTGCAAGCACCTTTGCTGGGGGGCTTCCAGACCCAGGGAGTGCTGTGCATCCACGCACACTGTGAGAATCAATTGCACATCACCGAGGCATGAGATTAGATGCCCCAAGGAGCTCTGAGCTGCTAGTGGGATCCAGCAGACCCAGCAAGCTCCACTTTCTAGGAGCTTGCTGAAATAGTCTGCAGTGAAACGAGCATAGCTATTTTGGCTTCCTGACCCTCATGCATAAGGGACAGAACACGCCTATAGTGCCCCAGAGGAATAAATATGGCTCAGTGCACGCTGAGTTGAACTGAACAGGGTTGGTGATGGAGGATATTGCAGAGCTGAGAGTGCTGCTGGACGGCCACAGCACCTGTCCCAGCTGAGGTCCATGAGGTAGGAGCTGTGGGCAGCCTAAAGCCTCTGCAGCGAGCACCCTAACCATGGGCTCCTGGCTGGGCTTAAGTGCAACACAAGAAATTCGCTGTCAGCACAGGTTTGAGCACAGTGCTCTTCAGAGAAATTCCTCCTGGTGACAGCCCAGGATGAAAATAATTTTCTGGCTTCTTTGTAACAATGCTTAATTGACCACAGGGAATATGCGTTTCCTGTGATGCTATTTTGTTGTCAAAATTACTCTATCAGCAGCCTGCTTAAAAGGGGGTCATGATGAAGCACCGATCTTCTTAGCTAATTGTGCTTGCTAGTCTATGGTTGTGTATTGCATGGCCAAATTACAATGGTCAGTCGGCTGATACAGGCTCTGTGGTCAAAATACTTTTTATTCCCCCTGGACTTCATTATTACAACTGCAAAGGAAGGAACAGAATAGCAGATGAAGCTGTTGCTGTTTAGGCTCACGATGCCTGTGCCTTGTACTGCGCTGTGCCCTTAGGCTGAGGAAGTTGGCAGAACTCATCCAGAAAAGTGAAAATGCAAATTTTGTACTTGTCTAGGCTTTTTTAATAGCAAAAAAAAAAAAAAAAAAAAGAATTAACCCTTTGGCTAAGGAGCATCTGCTTTTTTGCTTTTTTTTTTTTTTTTTTCCCTAAGAGTAGACTACTTTAGTGTGAAGTGGTTGTCATATAAAATAGTTCCCACTACATAAACTGCACAAGCCCATCATAGATATGTCTGCATATATGTGACATACTCAGTACCACTTGCCTGCTATGTTACACTATAACAGCAAGATACTGTGTGTCCTGGCCTGAAGTGGTGCATCATTTCTTACCAGACCTTCTTAACAGACCTTCTTAACAGTTTTTCTCTCAGAACACCAGTGAAGACAGCTTTGCCCCCTCGCATGAGTATGACACTCAAAGGAGGATCTCTACATTAGCTCCTTCTGCTGCAAATCCAATGATTCTCAGACTGCAGGGCCTCATCGGTTTATACAGTTTTCCCAGGCACCTCCATTAATTCTAGCCAAAGACTATGTAATTCTTTTTAGTTACCAGCACCAGCAGTTGTGTTTGTCCAGGGTAGCTGTAAGTGGTAGAGGCAAGCACAAATACTCACCCTGCAAAGAAATGCATTGCTGCCATCCTTCCAATAAGTGACGTATGGATAATGCTCTTGGATACCCTCTGAGCTTTCCTGCAGCCCACTTCTGAGGAGGGTCTCTGTATTCTGGCATTTCATTTACTGCTTATTGCCTTTTCCATATTTATTGGCTTTTCCATTGCCTTTCCCCTGCTTATGTCTTTCTCACCTGATCTCTCCAGAAGGGCTAGCTGTAAAACATCTGCAGGACCTCAACAGGAGAGGACATAGCTGCAAGGTGCAAATACAAGGCACTCTGCAGCCTGGATACTGAGCAAGGCTTGACATTGCTGGGATTTACCCCAGCTGACGTCCTGCCTCTAGCTTGGCAGATCATCAGTTTATTCCCTCCTTCCACTTTCTTCACCGTGTCATGGCTGAGGCCCTTCTGGAGCCCAAGCACAGTTTATAGCCACATATCAAACGTTCAGCTTGCTTCAAACAACAGTTGCCTTGCCCCATGCCTCAAAAACTCGACGGACACTTTTAAATTTTCTTGCTGTGTGCTATTCTTTAAGTCCAGATTATGATTACGGGAAGGCTGGGGGCCCTGGCCCATGAACACAATGATGGGTACATGAATATCAGGTTTGTGTATAGTTCTCCTACATCCTTCATTCAATCTTTGCTTCCTTGTTATTTCTGAAGCTTTTCAAGCTGTGCATCTTCTGGGAAATTCAGACCTACATGCTCTTGTGCTGGTTTTTTTGGGGAGCAAATTCTATTTTGATAAAGCTCTCAAGCTTTGTCTTCATCATAAACAGCACAAACCTCAGATGCTCTTCTGGCAGGCTGGTCTCCCGCTGTGATCCAATACAGGCCATTCTGAGGTTCCTTGTCCTCAAGTTGTCTTACAATGAATGGATAAAACATCAGACCTTTCAAAAGCAAGCTGTGGTGCTTCTTGTCTGGAGACAGCAGGAGTTCTGTGCTCATAAGCATGACGCAGTCCTCCACAGTCCTCCTACCAAGCCTTACGAAATGGGCAGCAAACTCACACTTTGAAGTCCCTTTACTTTCTCCAGCAATGTTCCAACATTACGTATTGAAGTCAAGTTTTGCTGTTGTCATTAGGGGCAGTGCATTTTGAGAGGTTTGGAAGGGACCCAACAGTGCCTTCCAACAAGTTAATTTTTATTCTTGCAGAAAACAGGCTCTTGCGATGGTGTTCCTGGCCTGGGCTTTGAGACATCTTTGTGTCATCTGGACTGTTTCAGTCCATTTCTATGATAGAGTGTTTGGTGCATGGTTTGCTTTCAGTTATCAGAGGCTTAAAAACAAAACTAAACCCCTGAGTTCTCTCAATATATTCTTCTGAGCCCTCTCTCCTCCCTTCCCTGGGACTGACACTGTTACTGTTCTTGTCACTCCATCATTCTGTTGATGGAAAGTCAGGGCAATGAATCCCAACACAGAAAAACTTTGGATATTGAATCACATCCTGTGCCAGGAGAGCTTTCACTGAAACCAGAAATGCTGGAAACAAATTAGTAGATGACTTATGGTGGAAGAAAGTCAGGATGATTTCATGTATCTAATGAGCTACCAAGGCCCACTAAAGGACTGGAAGGGGCTTGCAAGTGGAGGATTGAGTTTTTAGATATCTGAGGATCAGAAGAGGGATGAATCTCAGGTGTCCATCTGTCTCACTTCCCTGATCTGTCATAACCTGCTGGTCACCCTCCTGCAGAGCTGCAAATCCCCAAAATTCCCTCTTCAGAAGTATGTTCAAGCTTTGCAACTTCTGCCCAATTCACTACCTCTTGCAGCTGCAGAGAGGTGTTTTTATATCCCAACTTCCCACATAGCCTTACCAGACCATTTCATTCCTTTGTCCTTCCTCCTGCAGTATCCGAGTGCCTACCGATCTTTACTGTGCTCACCTTTACAGCATCCCCATCAGCCGGGAAAGGGAGGTACAAAGACAGCAAGTGATGAGCCCCAGGCTACAGAGAAGGTCTCTGGTGGAGCAGCAGTGTGTTGGCACTAGGCAGATGTCCACATCTTTGAGCTGTCCCTCTCTTACCTGGAAGCCCCTAAAGCAAAGATGGGGGGATGTGGAGGGCCCTGCAATCAGGAGAGGTGGCCAGACAATCCTGCTTCCCTGCTTGATCTGACATTGCCAATGCCTACCTTTCTGCCTAAGGTTTGCATTCCTCCAGGACTTAACATTTAAAACTAGAATGTAGGTAAGAGCCATCAGAAAAGTAATTAAAATCAAGGGACATCTTTCACTATTTCTGTGACTGTGGCAGACTCTTTTTTTTTTTTTTTTTTTTTTTTTTTGACAGGGAACATGGTTCAGGCCTGTGATTTCTTCTTCAAAGCATTGCACTGTGAAATACCTGCTCACCTATTTATTTATCTCCCACTTGATTACCATCAGCTGAGGTAGCTAGATAAAACAATTCAGTAGCTTCTGCCTAGCAAGGGTCTCAGAAAATCTGCCACGGCACTGCATTTTCTTCCGCTTCACTTTTAGCGTACCTAAAGTAAACAAGGGCTGAGCATTAGGTGGAGAGTATGGCAGTAGGTGTCAGAAAAACAGCTTTTTTAAGTGCTCTGTGTGGGGGAGTGCAAGCTCCATCCATTTCACACATTCATAATTTAGAAATTCTAAATAATGTCTCCTTGGGCACTAGCTAATCTTCATTAAACATCTAAATACCAGCAACTAAAACTGGGTCAGCTCCTCAGTGGCCCGCGGTGAGCGGAAGGAGCAGTGCCAGGCTGCAGCAGCGCAGGATCTGGCCTCACTGGCGCGGAGAAGGAGCGTGGATTGCTGTGAGCAGAGGGTTGCACACAGCAGGCCCCATCCTCTCTAGGAGGAAAGAAAGCTCCTTCAGCAGCCGGGGAGCTCTGCTGCCCTGGAAGCAAGGAGACTGGTCCTTGAGCTGTGGTGGGAGAGCAGGGCATCTCAAGGAGAGGGGATCTGAGGAGGCATCTGCCCATACTGTTCTGCAATTGCCAATGCCGAGGCGCGGATCTCCAGGCTAGCGTTCAGAGATATGCGCTCACTGCATGGAGAGTGTCTTGGCAGTGGGAACCGCTGTGGGGCCAAAGGACAAATCCTGGTTCTGCAGCTCTGCTCCTCTGTCTGCAGGTCCCTGCTCTCCTGCCCGCTAATGGCTTCCTGGGTTTTCTTGCCTACTTCGCTGCCCTCAGGTTTTCCTTTCACCTCAAGCCCCATGTCCCATACGGTTCTCCCTGCACATGCTTCTCCCGCTAGCCCTCCCCAGCCCATCTTTAGGCCCTTCCTTCCCCCCCTCTCCTCCCCCTGCCCCCGCCCGCCCCGGAAACCACAATACTTCTGTTTCAGAGCTGGGGGAATCAGCCCAATCAGTGCTTCAGTCCCATCCCTCAGTGCTGGAGAGGGTGAGGAGAGCCAGGGAGCTCCTGTTCTGCACTTCAGACACAGGCAAAATACAGTGGAAACCAGACAGGCTTTTCAAAGTCTGTATGTGAGATGCCTCCTGTCCCTAACACCTCTGCTGATGAAGAAGGTCATCTCCAGAGTCTCTTTTGTTCCATGTAACTAAACCCATCCAGCCAAGCAGCTTCACCCTTCATAAACCATGAAAAAGACAGTCCAAGACAAGGGGACATACCTTCAGAGGAACTTCAAAACACTTGTGTCCAAAGGATGGGACCCCGCCTGTGTGCAGAGGTCCTGCCTGATGGGCTGGTTGGTCCTTTTCATCCTAACTGTATTTTGTGATTTGCCACAACAGCTTCAGCCTTGTGTTCAGAAGTGGCAGTTGTTCCCAGATGAAGTAAACCATTTTATGCAAATACAGTGCTGAAGTGGTTTGCAGTAAAGAGTAATATGAGCAAGAAAACATGGTTCAGCTTGGTTTATTAGTGTACTTTAAAAAATCTGTCAGTAAAAAAGGCAGAAATTTACTGTTCCCATGGGAAGGAGAGGAGAAGGGAAGGAAACTGTGATGGCACATGCCTCTGCTAGGAGGTGCTGTTACTAACTGCTTCTCTTCACCATCCATCTTCAGCTATCCAAACTTTTTAAAGCAGCTCTGTAGAACAAGGACCCTGCTTTGGTAGCGGGGAGCACGTACAAGACCCTGCAGAACAAGAAGGTGGCCCCACAAGAGGTGCTGCACTGGCATGTGCAGCTTGCACAGCTCATAATATGTATCAAGATTTCCCTCATCCCTCTCTACTCTGCATTCCCCCTAAGCTGTCTCTATGAGGCAAAGCGTACTTTATTAGCCACTCTGCACAGCCTTAGCAGTGCTGAGAGTCCTGCATACTTGGTACGACCGAGGGACTGTGTGCATGTGTGATGGCAACCTCCACTACCACAGCAAAGCCTTTAGCAACGGCTTCTGTGTGGGACTGATCTTTCAACACACCCTGTATCAGAGCATTACGCCTCTGTATCAGGGAGGCCATGGAACCTGGCGATGGGTGAAAACTGTTGCCAAAAAGTTAAATGGGCAGTTTCCTATCCCCAGGAGAGAAGCTGAGGAGCAGAAGGCTTGAAAGAAGAAAGACAGCAAAAATACCACCTTTGCTCTACAAAACCCCATTCACCCTACCCTGATCAGCAAAGTATTAGCATCACAATGCTTTTCTTGGCACCAGGACAGTGAGAGAGCCAAGATGGCATGCCCAGCACTACCGCAGCTACTCAGCTAAAGGGCAGGCACAGAGCAAAGCAAAGCTTGAGCAAAGATTTGGACGGCCTCTGCTTGCTTTCAGGGCTGTGAGATAGTATTCCTAAGAGCAGGGCTTAGCACCCCACAGGGAAGACAGAAAAAATTATTTCTTACTTAAAAAGAAAAACTTTATTTTGATACATTAAAAAATCTATACATTTCTTAGTCTAAAATACAGTTTTGCATCAGTATTCTGGCACAATGTCAGTTTACACAGAAAATATAGGATTAGATCAGCACTGTTAATGTCCCTTCACATTCACAGCTTGCAGTATAAAACATTTCAAGTTCTCAAGACAACAATAAACAGTGTCACATTTACTTTTCTCATTCCCAAAGGAGGTGGCATTCCACTGGAAAAAGGAGCACTTGTTAGTTGGTCTTGATTCAATGTAAATCACTTAAGCCAGTCCAGGGGTTTGATTGCCCTGTCAGAAGTATGAGTGAAAAAGGATGAAAAATTTGTTTCCAGATGAAGCTTGGATGGACTATGACAATGCAAGTACTGTCAAGCCTTTAAGATCTGTTCAGAAGATTTTCCTTTTTCCTTAGGGTAGTTGCTATAATCAGCAACCAATGCACCATACAGAAATAACTCCTTTCTATAGGTATAGGATTCCACCTTCTTTCTTGCTCTGAAGAACTCCAGAGCAAAATAAAAGCAGGGCACAGGGGATGTTGCTGTGAGATGTCTGTGAATCAGAATGTGAATCTTCTTAACTACTGTGAAGATCCCGAATATTTTCTACCTGTGAAATCCTGCTCTCCATGACTGCACCTAACCTCTGGCAGCTGCCTTCTGGCCTACATTAGAAACAAAACCACCTTTCTGTTTTCTCCTCCCTCACTCCTTTAGGAGACACTACCTCATTATCTATGGTACTGTTTTTCTAATGAGAGATAGTCCCCCTTTTCAGATTGAGCAGGGAGGGACCCAACAAATACAAACACTGGAGCACATGCAGTACTTATTTGAGTGTTAAAAATTATTACTTCTCTGGGTGACAGAGCACTGGAACAGGCTGCCCAGAGAGGGTGTGGAGTCTGCTTCTCTGGAGACATTCAAAGCCCGCCTGGATGTGTTCCTGTGTGATCTGATCTAGGTGTTCCTGCTCCGGCAGGGAGATTAGACTAGATGATCTTTTGAGGTCCCTTCCAATCTCTGACATTCTGTGATTCTGTGAACTCCAGTCAGTGCCCAACTTCTGCTGGGTTTCAGGAGTAATCAGCTTCCTCATCTCACAAAATCATTCTGAAATACTCCCTAGTTGCCTCTGTTTTACTCAAGCCAGAGGGGAGCGGTGGTGCGCTGGAGGAATGGCAGCCACCTATGCTGCCAGCATCTTCCATCTTTCTTAGGAGAGGCCAGAGCTGTCTTTACAGTTACTGAAATTAGGCTAGCTTTGCTGAAGTCAGCTGATACTTTTGCTCTGAATTCTTGCAACTTTGGTTCTACAGGAAGCCCTATGTTTCTATAGAAAAGTACCAAATGCTTACAACACCAAATTCTGCTCATCCTATTCACACACGATTACTCGACCTCAGTGAGACAGGGGAGTAGAATGTGATGGTGTTTGCTGGTTTTCTGCTAGTTCTAACAGATGTGTGTCAAATGAATGCCAGATAGTTCAGCCTCCAAATGGGTATTTTTCAGATGGATTCATGCCACCTATTGTCCCTAGAAATATTTCCACAATCCTAACATCTCTGAAGAGCTTTGGCTTGATTGCATCAGCTTGCAAACACTGCAAGACACATCACAGCTCCATCCCAGACCAGAAATTCTGCCTTTTACATACGACCCACACCACAAGAGACAAGTTTCATCTCTTCTCTCATCTCTCTAAATGTAAAAGAAAAAAAATACCTTGAGAACAGTATTTGTTATAGAACACAAGAAATACAAATTTACTCGTCTCCATAGTCTCTTGTTATGTGATGGAAATAACAGCAGAGATGATATAGTTGAAAGAGCATTTAAAAATGAAATATTTAGAGTAAACTTCCATCATCCCAACAAACAAGTTAAGTGCAACAAATGCTTCAAATAAGCCTGTTGGGTTTTGCTTTGGGAAACATGAGGGGTTTTTTTCCACAAAGATAAAATAGGATTTCTGTGTTGAGAATGTGACACACATGCTGTTCAAGAAACAATGGACTAGTGATGTTTAGATTTAGTAAACAGTATCCACACAGGCAAAGCCATGATTTAAAAACCAAGGATACTGTTAGGTATCTACTTTTAAGTCTTAACAGTGTTTCTTCAAATGACTGTGTCATGTTCAATACAGCATGTAATATGCACTCAGAACCAAATGATCACTGAGTGGTGATGATGAGTATATGTCTGCTACATGCATTTTATTCTGACTCTATAACATACATTCATAGAATACATCATAACCACTCAGAGCAAACCACTAAAGTGCATGCCCTGAGGGCACATTAAGTATGTTGTCTCCAACACTGGCTGCTCAATTGCCAGAACACTGATACAGAAAGGGCTAATTTTTTGCTTTATATCCCCATTTTGTGCTGAAAGAGTAAAAGCTAGCATCCCCTGCTCCCTCTATGAAAGGGAGCACTGTGGAGCAGGCAAATTGCCTGCTGCAAAAAAAGCCCTTTCAGAAAGAAGAAACCACCCTGAGAAGGTGCTGTACAGAAACGCAGGGAGCGAGTCTTGGATTAACTCATGGCTAAGTGGAACTGTGGGACTGGGTTAGGCTGGGATGGAGTTAATTTTCTTTGCAGCAGCCCACATGGTTCTGTGTTTTAGATTTGCAAGCAAAACAGTGTTGATAACACAACAATGTTTTATCTGTCGCTGAGCACTGCTTGCACAGGGTCAAGGCCTTCTCTGCTTCTCATTCTGCAAACCCAGCAGAGTAGGCTGGGATCGGGCAAGAGGGTGAGAGGGCACACAGCCAGGACAGCTGACCTGCACAGACTGAAGAAATATTCCATACCACATAATGTCATGCTCAGCAATAAAATTGGCGTGTGTGGCTGTGGGCATGTGTGTGTGTATAGTTCCAAAGCAGCCGCTGCTTGGAGATGGGCTGGGCATTGGTCTGCTGGTAGGAGGCGGTGAGTGATTGCCTTTGCATCACTTGGGTTTCTTTTTTTTCCCCCTTTACTTAATGAACTGTCTTTATGGCGACACTTTTGTCCTTCCATCCTTCTCTCACATTGTGCTGGGGGGACTGAACAAGCAACAGAGTAGGGGCTTACCTGCCAGCCAGGATTAATCCACAATTTGTAACTGGGTTTTATAAGTTCTCCTTTCTAGGACATGCTTTGCCAATGCAGAAAGTCCTTGGGTTTCCACACCAAGTTAAGGCCATATGTAAAAATCCATCCTGCTTTTGTGAGCTGGGAGTGTGAACATAAGCTACCGGAAGGTTGAAGATACAATCCTAAACTGGCCATACCATATGTTGAATCTAGCTGTGGAGCAGCACTGAAACTGTGGAAGTGATGGGCTGCACTCTTACCACAGCAAGCACAGTGACGGACTGATATAATACAAAAAAAAACACCTCAGAACTTCAGCTCAGCACCTACTTCCCCTCCCATTCATTCCACATGTTATCATGAATCACTGCCTTGGAAAGGTGAGAAGGCATGTGCTAAGATCAGTCGGACATTCTGCCAATTGTCACTCCTTTGCTGAAAGAGCAATACAGAAATAGGAGCTGAAAGAACAAAAAAAAAATTCTCTGGGGCTGGAAGAAGCAATAAAGATGACACACTGCTGCTCAACTTCCAAATTAAACAGAGTAAAATAATGTGGAAAAAATTAAATTATTTAAAGAATGGCATACTTTTTTTCCTTTGAAACCTAAGCTGATCAGAGGCTATGATGCAGATCATCTGCAGAAACTAAATGCTGGTAACCAGTAATCCCATTGGCTTGGTTTTTAAACCCAAATTGTCCAGCCTGAATCTCCAGTCCTTAAGCACTGCTTGGTTCCGTGGACTTTCCAAGATGACTTCTCTGTCTCAGCTGTTTTATCTGCTCCTCCTGCAGTGTTATTCCCAGTGCAGCATCACTCTCTAGTTAGTCTAGACTGCTTCCCACCAAGCAGTCCATATACTGGCTTTAACAACCAGCTGGCAAAAAAAGTGTTTAATCCACCACAACTGGCAGACTCTACTGCCAACTAGGGATTTACATGTCAACTGTTCTCCCACTTCACTATCCCCGCTAGGGAAGGAAAGCAGAGTCTAAATTTGTCCTGCAAAGTTGTCTTTTCAGACATCAGTCTTCTGCTTATCTCCTTGCATAAGACAGAACTGGAAGAAGGTGGCTTGTAGTTTGGTTGCAAATGAACTTCAAAGGATATTCAAAAGCTTTAAAATGCCACTGGAAAGCCTGTGTGTGGATGGAATGCCTTTTTGGCACAACTGAAAAGCTCTGCATGCTGGATATACACTCAAGAACGGTGCACATGATTTTATTAAGAACTTTGTAATGATATAGATTTGTCACTTAAACATTACAACTACCCATAGAAAAGTGTTGCCTGTATCTTTTAAACATCATGTAAATAAAACAAATTTCTTTTTAAAACAGGATAAACTGCTATAAAAATGGTGCACAGTCAAGTCATACAAAAATACAAAATTTGTTTCCAACTGCAGTCCTAGTTGCAATTACAGAGAAAAGCCCCCACCTAGGACTTCCAGTGAGCAGAGAAGACGAACTTGTGGAACTGGGCATGGCAGAAATTTGTTATCAAAATGAGCAGAATCCAAGGCTTCAAACAAAGCACCTTCAGTAACTTTCAAACAAGACAGAAATTAGTTTCTCTGGAAGTAGCTGGGTACTTGATAAGTCTCTTAGCCTTGGAATCCAGTTTCTAGGGTTCATCTAAGCCAGTTTTTAAATTTCTGTTGCTAAACCCCACTGATCTACACAAATATGGGATGATCAGTGCCACTTCTGTCTCAGTTCAGGAATGCTTCGTCTTGATGAACTTAAGGCTACTCCAGTGCTGCTTCTAGACAGTCTGACCTCTAACTTGCACTGAGAGGCCTCGCCAGTGCTACAGTTTGAATCTCTAGGGTGAAGCTCTACTCCAGTTAGCACGTACACAGATGTCTAAGTTACAACTTCCACACTTAAGAGTGCCATACTCCTGGTGTCAGTGGAGCTACCGATACAGTTCACTTAAATTCTAAGCGCTTGCAGGATTGGATAATTCTATCTCCCTGCCTCCCCAGCAGTTACAATTTCTAAATATATTTTTATTTTCACGCCTTTCATATAGGTTGGGTTCTGTGATATGAAAAGAATAAATCTTTTTAATTGGCTTACCAAAAGAAAAGTAAACAAATCTAAGTTATCAAATGACAGCTAGAAGCAGAAGTGAAATATTTCACTATTGCCAAAAGGTAAGAGCACTGGTTAGCTACATGATACGACACATTTTTTTAAACCTTCGGCAGCAATTTAAAAGTCTGATCCTCTGAAAGGAAGCACAGATAACTGCATACTTATTAAACCTTCATAACACAGGTTGTGCATGTCTCTACCTAGACATGCCCCCCCTCCACTCCATTGCAAAGCTTCTGTAGAAGGGCTTTTCTCTTTCACAAGATTTTCTTGAATGGAGTGATTGAACCATTGAGGCATTATTCATTTGTACAGAGCTTGTATTTAGTGCAATAAGTTTAAAAATTCTGCTCTGAAATATTAACTTTACATTAACAAAAATAGTTTTCTTAAAAAAATTGTAACAAAAGGAGTATATAGCATAGACAGATCATGACTTCTTAGCAAATACACTTCTAAGCATTTACCATTACAATATGCTGAACAACTGGATATTAGCATTCATATCTGGTGAGCTTCCAGACTGAAAAGAAATGTAAGTATTTAATAATAATAATAAAAAAGCACGTTCTCTTGTAATTATTTGATAATTTTAGATAACTATCTGGGCACTTACACTTCCAAAGAAATGTTTCTCAGCCCTTTCCTGTTTTAGCCACCTGTTATAGTATATACAAATATGGATGAAACAACAGGCAAGGAATGGTCCTTTCCACCTCCCAAGAGCTCTCTAGCATTAAATCAAATGAAGCTTACAGTACTTTTTTGTACAGCAGTACAGTTAATTTCTCTCCCCATCCTCAGCATCTTTATATCTAGTCATGAATTAATCATGAGTATGGTTGAGACTGAGCTTTAACAATCTGTTATTTCAGTTGCTCATATGGAGAATCCATACCCTTCGAAGGAGCACTGCGGAAGTGTGAAGGAGGCTACTGAACTCAAGGGGAGGATAGAGGGCAATGGGTATGAGGGGTAAGTAGGGTAAAACAGGAAGTTAATTGCATATAAAAATTATCTGTCCCCATTTTGTAGTTTGTTTAATAGGAGATGCAAGGGCTCCCACACACCTGAATACCTGAGGAGTTGGTTACTGTGGTATCTGATACTGATAAAAAAAATAACTGTGCCCCACCAGGGCTCTTAAGTAAAATGACTGCTTACAAACCCATTCAAACTGAAGGAACTCTCACTGAAACCACCTTTTGAAAAACTAATTTTGAGACTTTTCTTGATTTGAAGATTTTCCTTATATGCAACTGTCCTGAATTTAATGTAAATTTAAACAAACTAAACAAGTAAAACTCTCCGCAGATTAGCAGTGTCATGGGAAATCTGTCTCTAAACTCAATCATCATTCCAGATTATCTTTACAATGATACCTTCTCCAGATTGTAAAATATCAAGCAGATAAGAATCAACATTTCCATGACCACAATGAATAATTTAAAAA
The DNA here is from genome assembly GCF_000699245.1 of Pterocles gutturalis. Classification (NCBI taxonomy): domain Eukaryota; kingdom Metazoa; phylum Chordata; class Aves; order Pterocliformes; family Pteroclidae; genus Pterocles; species Pterocles gutturalis. The sequence continues at coordinate 4,834 of NW_010104056.1, read as the reverse complement.
ATGGAACAATGATAAAGCTGCTTGTAAAAGCCACCCGTATGAAAAGAGTACATGTTTCACAAAAATAATTGTTAAAAAAAGTATTAAATCCCTGTTCCTTTTCTCTGATTTTGGCTGCTTATTTATATATATGTGTGTATGTATATATGTGTATATATATATACTGTTTTGGAATGTCAATGGGTTCCAATATGGCTGGCTAGGTTCAAGATGAACTTGCTCCAGAGGCCTAGAAAACAAAGTCATACAGTACAGTCTTAGACAAATGCCAAAGGACAAGAAGAAACTGAGTCAAAGGGGTCACTGGAAACCATAAAGAAAGAAGCGTGAAAAGGTTTTTTTTCTTGTGCCTTGATGCAAAAAACAGTTTCCTTATCTCTGCTATTAATACCTATTTAAAATATAACTGCACTTAGGGCATTTCACTGTTAGAACTAATTGTCATGTCTAAGAAATACCTGTATTTCAAGGAGATGGAAGCAAAACAGCAAAGACTATTTTTAAAAAAGAACAAAAATATTAGTCTAATTTTCAGACACTCAATTTTGGGGCTATATGTGTTACTAGTACAGAATAGACTTATGAATGATCCTATTCCGTATGTGACTGAGGCCCTTATCAATACTCTGGGGAAAGGTATCAGCAATTTCATGGAGGTAACTGCTGTGTCCCATCCTTGTCAGGAAGTGAGATGCTACTATTTCAGAATCTACCCAACTGGTGCTGAACGCCCCAAAATGGAAGACCACGTGAGAAAACAAGGCCAAATCAGTTCCAAACAAGACTATCACATGAGCAGCAGAACTGGGAGTAATTCAACAGGTGACACTCAGGCTGAGCCCCAAGTGCTCAGCATCTTCTTCAGCAGTCCAAGGAGGACTTTCAACCAGTGTCAGGCTCAAGCGCCTTGAGCCAAGTTCCTAAAAGAACAAAACCACCCTTGACTTTCAAGTACTTGGTTTGTCCTTTTACAAGGAGGGGTGAATAAAGGTTTTAACATCCAAGCAGTAAAGTACAAAAGTATTAGTAGTGGCCCGAGCTAGCACTGATGAGAGCATAAGTGGAAAACCACTTAAGCTAAACCAGCTGTTTGAATTAGAGGTTAACATAATACAATTTTTGATGGAGATTTTTTGTGCATGTTACTAGAGGGTTTGCACACCCAATTCTGAATCATTTTAATGGCAGATTTACACCTACAGCATTTAGACCACCCTGAAAATTGCAACAGTAGTGTCTGTTTCAACAGCTAGAAGTACTCCCAGAAGAAAACAGTAAATTACTACTGAATTAGTTCTTTAGATGTATAAACACAGCAGCATTTAGGCATAAGCAAATCTAGAAACTGGTATGCTACAATGAAATAGCAAAACACGCAAAGCTACATATCTGTCCACTCTACAGCAGGAACCTATTCCAGCTTGGTCAAAAAGTGCTCATGCAACATGGCTTCACATACATCATTGAAAAAAAATTTCTACTGTTAGCATACACTTATTTAGATTCCATTAGGTTAAAAGATTGTCCCCATGTTAACGAACTGAGTCAGGCCCCAAATACTCTGAGAAAGTCATGATGGAAAAATATTTTATTTCACAAAGTCATATTGCATGATGACAAGTCATACCTTGCCCAGCCTGGCTCTCCATCATACGCTCTCAGTTCTCCACCTTCCAAACTCATCCTCCTATCTGTTATTTGTACCATGTATAGCTGTTCCTTATTCCAGGTTACTCAGACATGCAATGCCTTCCTAACAGGCACACCATAAGTAAAACAGGCTGCAGAAGCATAAATGATGCATTGTTCACTGTCTGTGTATCTGACAGTGTGAGATGGAAAGAGCACACAAGAGACAAGCAACATAAGTAGTTGGCAATAAAAACAAACAACTGGGAGAAATGTAATTTGAGCAGGTTGAAAGGAATGACTGTATCCAATTCCTTAGCACTATATAAAATAATTTGGTGAGAGTTTTAAATGCCTGGTCCTACTTTGCAACAATGGATGAGCTCAGTAGTGTTCTTCAGGCTTTTATGGTCAACGTAAGATAAACAAAAATTGTTCATCTCAAGGCTGAAAAGAGGATTAAAGTCAGAATAGCCCCATGAATTCCAGAGCCATCTTATTTTAAGAGTACTCAGCAATTGAGGCTCTGTATACCACATAGCACGTACTACTAATCCTAATGAAATGATGTTGCATTTATTTCATATGACACAGTTCCTTTCATCTTACTTTTACAGGAGATGGTCTCAGCTGTGACAAAAACTCTGCCATCCAGGTGATAGGCAAGCTCACAAACAGAAAAAGCAGAACATCTTGAGTGATACAGAGAACAAAAACTTCTCCTGAAGAAGTGCAGTCAGTAAAGACAAAGAGGGAGAAGAAGTAAAAGTGAAACTCTTGGAGGATCGCCACCTCCTCATCTGCACCTACCATTGGTTTCAGCTCTTTGCCCTCAGCTCCACCTCCCCGGCCAGCTTCTTTCATAGATTTCCTACTATTCTCCACAAACTCCTGAAAAACAGTAATGAAGTGAAAAGTGCTTTCTTAGAGCAGACTCCAACCATCAAACCTCAAGATAAAACTTCAAGATGTCAGTGCTCAAAATGTCAACACCACTTGCTCCTTCCACTTCTCTTGCTCAGACTTGTCCACAAAGTATCAAAAAAACCTGTCAAATAGCCACAAGGGTCTTCTTCATTTAATTCTGGAAGCCAGATAGGTATGTGTCTTGTATGCTGCTACAGCTTTCACATTTACCATACAACACTCTCCTTTATGGGGAAGGAAGGTAGAAGGGTGGTTGTCAAAAAAACCCAATCAAACAACAAACCAAAACCCAGGGATCCCAGTTATTACATCCTATCCTGTGAACTGTGTGCAATGTTAGAACTCCACTAAACAGAGCCACTTGGATATAATTACTTGCCATGTCTTGTTGATTTCCCTAACTTCCCTCACTTCAAACTCTTAAATTTTTCACATGATCACAATCACCAATTCACAAAGATTAGCAAATGCGCTAATTGAACTTTATGTGACTTTTTTCTCTTAAAGGCAAGCATTCTGTAGCAAATTTCTGTAACTTTAGCTGCTGGTGTTCTGTGGTACTGACTGCTGACTAAAGAAACCCACAATGCTGCATTTTACTTATATTCTGTGCTGAAAAGCAACTTATCAGCTACCGCTTTATTATGTGCTCTAGAATCTGCAGTGTTTTACAAAAGAATTTAACATTAAATTCTTGGTATCGTTTTCCAACAAGTAATCAGAAAAAAAATTATGCTAAGAAGTCATGAGAGTCTTTCTCTAGCCTGTACATGGGTGTACATTTTACAGGGATATATTTTACAGTTGCCACTTAAAAACATAGTCAAGAAAATCACCTACTCAACAACAAACTGAAGGGCTAGAGGAGCAGAAGTTTTACATCTTGGTCTAGCTAGAGTGAATAGGCAATAAGATGGAACAAAAGAACTGAATTGTGCAGAAGGCCTTGATTTAACTTCTAGGATCCAGGACAGCACATAAAACCTGTTGTTTCTGTGCATGACAGACTGAGAGTCAAATTCTGGTTGCTCTCTAACTGAAAGAAGAAAAACTCCAGAGTAGTCACTAGCTGTGTGTGGGGTAGAATACTCTGGTATTTTTCTTTTCCACACCCCAAGAGAGGTCCTTCTTAGAAAAGTGCAAAACCTAAGACTTTACCCCTTGTTTTCCTTCTTTCCATTCTGCACTGTATCATTTACAAGAAATGATAACCAAGAGTATGATTCTGCGAAATGACTACTCATCTAACAGCCAGCAAATGGAAGCCAATGTCAGTGATGCCAAGGGAAGGAAGCATCATTACTTATCTGATGCTCATCAGATCACACTGTCCGCTGATCAAGCCATGAACAAGAGAGCAAGGTAACCCAGGTTAAAAAAAAATAATTCATAGAATTATTAAGGTTGGAAAAGGCCTCAAGGATAAGGATCATCAAGTCCAACCGTCAACCCAACACGACCTAATTGACTAAACCATATCTACACATTTCTTGAACACCTCCAGGGATGATGACTCCACCACTTCCCTGTGAAGCCTGTTCCAATGGCTGTTCACTCTTTCAGTGAAGAAATTTTTTCTAATATCCAGTCTAAACCTCCTCTAGCACAACTTGAGGCCATTTCCTCTTGTCCTGTCACTTTTTGCTTTAGAGAAGAGGCCAGCATCCACCTCACTACAACCTTCTTTCAAGTAGTTGTAGAGAGTGATAAGGTCTCCTCTCAGCCTCCTCTTCTCTAGACTAAACAA
>NW_010104056.1:0-213 GCF_000699245.1 Pterocles gutturalis | reverse complement strand
CTGCTGGGCAGCTTTCCAGCCACTCTGCCCTGAGCCTGTAGCGTTGCAGGGGGTTGTGACCAAAGTGCAGGACCTGGCACTTGGCTTTATTGAACCTCATACAGTTGGCCTCAGCCCATCATTCTGGCCTGTCCAGATCCCTCTGCAAAACCTCCTTACCCTCAAAGAGATCAACACACCCGTGCAATTTGGTATCATCAGCAAACTTACTGA
>NW_010104055.1:396-787 GCF_000699245.1 Pterocles gutturalis | reverse complement strand
CTTGATGTCATCAGCAAACTTGCTGAAGGCACATTCCATCCCACTGTCCACGTGTCCCACAAAGATGTTAAACAACAAGTGTCCCCAGTACTAACCCCTGAGGAATTCCACTCATCACCGGTCTCCACTTGGACATTGAGCCATTGACCACAATTCTTTGGGTGAGACCATCCAGCCAGTTCCTTATCCACCAAGTGTCCATCCACCAACTCCAAGTCTTGACAATTTAGAGACAAGGATGTTGTGTGGGACAGTGTCAAATACTTTGCACAAGTGCAGGCAGATTATGTCAGCTGCTCCTCCCTTTTCCACCAGCGATGTAACACCATCATAGAGGGCCACTGAATTTGTCAGGCATGATTAGCCCTTAGTGAAGCCATGTTGGCTGGCA
>NW_010104055.1:0-281 GCF_000699245.1 Pterocles gutturalis | reverse complement strand
CCCCTTTCGGGTCAGTGGGAACTTCACCAGTCTGCCATGACTTCTCAAATATAACGGATAGTGGCTTAGCAACTATGTCTGCCAGTTGCCTCAGGACCCACAGATGTATGACATCAGGTCCCATGGACTAGTGCAACTTAAGGTTAAAACAATTTGGCAGACCACAGCACCTGGGCATCCTGCTAAGTAAGCGGGGCATCTGGGGTCAACCTGCACACACATAAAAATTCACATTCGCAGTGAGGACCAGGATGTCACCCCCACTCATTGTTTTCCTTACT
>NW_010104054.1:0-10417 GCF_000699245.1 Pterocles gutturalis | reverse complement strand
TCCCGGCCGGGCAGGGGAGCGGGCCGTCCCTGGGGACTCGGGTGGTAAATAACGAATGTCGTATTTTCTAGTCCCGGTACTGTTTTCTTCAGCGGATGTAACGCGAACCTTCAGATCCGTGTGCCCGGGTTTGGCGGCGCGGGGGGGGGAGCCCGGAGTCACTCCGTTTGCTCTCTAGGAATTGTGCCTTAGCAACCAAGTGATGCAACATCAACTCACTCAGCCTGCTGACCGATTTTTTTATTGCTTTCCAAGATTACGTCCAGCAAATTCCACTTTTTGAGTCATGGAGGCAGAACAGATTATGGAGGGCCAGCCGCAGGTATTGCAAGAAATGTTTTATGTGTGCCGTGCTACAGGCATGAAAGGAGTGTTTCCACTTTGCCGACCATGTGTTATTTTACAGGTTCCGGAAAATCCCCATGCTGAATACGGTCTCACGGAAAATGTAGAGGTAACAAAGATTTTGTTGCTGTAAAGTACATTGGAAGTCACATTCCTGATCAAGGGGGAAAATGTTGAGTCTTGAGTCTAACTTCAGCAAATTTAATGTTCCCGAGAAAGTTAGATGGAAACTGAACCAACAGATACTAGTCCCTTGCATAACTGGCTGTTAATATATTTTCTGTTGTGTTGCTTCCATTATACTAAATGGCACTGAAGTAAATAATGAACCTTTTAATAAGGTGGGGTTTTCTGGAAGTATCCTATGATCGTTATCTATTCTATCACTATCTATTAGCTATATCCCATATTATGCCACAAAAAGCCAGCCAGACTTTTATTACAGGGGAGAGAATAGAGGAGTTGATGTCATTTCTATAGAAGTATCAAAGGTGGGGATTCTTTTCATATTCTTGCCAATAGAAATAATTGGATTGGAATAATCCAAGCTATCTTTATTATTCTGAGAAAGAGGAGACACAATCCATTCTCTCCGCTGTTGGTAACACTGTGGGTTAGAATAATAACTTTGTGACATTTATTTACTATTCCTTATTAAAGAAATGCTTTCAGTCTCCCTCCATTATAAGCTCCTACTCTAAGCTAAGCTTTTGCAGGTACTTTTCTTGACTGTCCTTTGTGATTCATCTCCCTGATAACTGCTTCTTTGTATGCCTCAAGTTCCACCGCAGAACTGTATCACGTTGTATACGTGGTAACGTATCCTTTTTTAACTACAGTTAATGGTGTGATTCAGCACTTTTTGACCAAAAGGCTTCTGGAAGCATTTTGCATATGTTTTCTTCAGAGAGTCCCTCTGTACTTTAATAGAGCATGGTCTCAAAAGGCTTGACTTCAATAGCGTTCCCTTTGTCAGACTTCACGTGAATTTCTTGTGCTTTTAGCATTTTGTGTTAGAAGTGCGTGCATACATTTAATTGACACCACTCTTGTTAGCAGTCATTCCAGTCTGAGTGGTGTAGAATTTAAATCTGTGAATGTAAAAGCCGAATTAAAAATGATAGACATTGGGTGTCTTCTGTTGTTAGAAAACTTATGACTTCCTAACACTGTTTTCCTAAAATATAAGAATTTAACAGAGTGCTCCTCTGGATTATTTTTTGTGCAAATAAAATACACACTTAACTCCTTTACATCTTTTAAGAAAATTTATTTCCAGTGAATTGTGGAGAGATGGGTACTTTCTTTGCACTCACGCTTCAAAGTAGATGTGGCTGCTGCTACTAATGCTTATTCCCCTTTTTTTTTTTCTACTTCAGAGGATAGTAGAAAATGAGAAAATAAATGCGGAGAAAACATCAAAGCAGAAGGTGGATCTTCAGTCGCTACCCACACGTGCCTACTTGGATCAGACCGTTGTACCTATCTTGCTACAGGGACTTGCGGTTCTTGCAAAAGAGAGGTAAGATACTTCAGTGCTCCTTCTGTTCTTAAGAATATTGTAGGTCTCAAACTTGGGTGGTATGTCACCATTTCAGACCTTGACAGACATTGTTTTGCTAGTCTGCTAGTTGTAAGAAAGTAATTACAACAGGTTTGTGAACCTATGAATTACTATTGTTGACCATGCAGCATGTGTTGTTCACTTAGGTGCCTATGGCAGGAGAGGAGTTATTTATTGAATTTGTGATCTCCTAATGAGATATGCTACTGCAAAGGTTTTGGAGGGAAAAATGTATTTTAAAATTAATTTTATCACATAATTTATCTTATACAAGCAAGGCAAGAAGTTGTTCTGGTTTTGGACGAGATTTTTGTACTGTGGAATTATAAAGAATTCTGATTGCCATTTAAAAGACAGACAAATTGGGCCTGGCATGCACCTTTGTTGGAGATGAAAACACTTTCTAAAGGATGAGGCTGACCCTGTACTGTCAACGCAGTAAGAAGCAAACTGAGAATTTATCCTTAGAGTAAAGGTTATGCTGTCAAGGTGCCCCGCATCTCTTATCAGTCAGTGTAGAAGGGTATTCTTCAATAATAGCAAACAGTTGTTCATCTTTTCCAAATTAATTTCTAGCTTTTTGGTGTATCCAAACGATTGGCGAGTCATACTGCACATAACCATTTCTCAGTTTTGTCAAAATAACGTTACCAAAAGCTCGTATGGATGACCGTAATCGCATTACGGCACCCACAGCCAGAACAACCATCAATAGTGTCTTAACCTCAAAAGGAGCATTGTACGGACAGCAAATTAGGCAAAAGAGCATCTAGGAAGGTACACCCCATGCGTACACCTGAGCAGCGCACAGATCTTCAGTTGACATCTGTGGGAGTTGTGCTGCAGGCTGAATGTAAAACACGGCCTGAGGTGGATAGCCCACACTTACAGTCTGTTCTTCATGGGAGTGAAACTGGAACATTGATAGAAGAGCTTGGGGAGCATATAGGGAAAAAAACCTGGCTGTATCAAACTGCCAAGGTCGAATAGGCTATTCAGTTTAACATACTAAAACCTCAGGGGTGAAAAAGCTGAACTACCAGCCCTGCTGTATAATCTTCTGCTTAAAATTGAACTGGAAAGTAACTAGTGGATGCTAATTTATTTTTCTAAGTAATTTAGCGATGTTCAGGGAGCAGCCCAGTACATCAGTACATGTAAGCAGGAATCCAGATGATATGGTCTACTTAAATTTCAAAAAGGTTTTTGGCACAGTCATTTACTAAAAGCTTTTAAAGAGAGTTAGTTGCTGTGGGATTAAAGGAAAAGCCTTTATATGGATGAGGAACTGATTGGGAGATAAGAGTAGAAGTAAATCATTTTCATGGTGAAATGTGCTTAACACTAGAATACTGGAAAGGATAATTTATAACAATTTGAAGAAGTGGCTGACAAAATTTGTTAATGATACTGAGTTTTACAGAATAGTTTGGGGTTTTTTTGTGTTTTGTTTTCTGTTTGGGGTTTTTTTAAAGTTGATTAATTGTAAATAATTGCACAGGAGCTTCACAGAGTCCATGTGAAACTATGGAAGCCTGCTCTGAAAAATTGAAACTATGACAAAAAAGTGAAAGATTGAATACGAATAAGCAGAAAATGATGTACCTAGGAGGGTAATAAATACAAAATGATAGATTCTGAGTTGACAATTACCCTTGTGAAAAAATGTCAGTGCATTGCTCAATCAAAAATAAATTCTGAATGGTAGGACTTAGAAATTGAAGGGGTAAAAACAAGCATAATGTCCCTATTTACATTTATAATGTTCTTGTATTTTTAATATTGTGTGTAATTGGCATTCCCCTGTATTCTGGTAGAATGTGACAAAGTAAGAAGAGTGACAAAGTGGTCAGAAGTATGTGGAATACCATCTGTATACGGAGTGACTGGATAGATGATACCTAGGAAAGAGACTTCTGTGAGAGAATATATTAGGAATCTGTTAAATCATGAATACCATAGAGGTGATGAATTGGGACAGATTGTTTATTATCTCGTCTGACACAGTAATCAAATCAAGTGAAGCAGGTAGCAGATTCATAATGAACAAAAGGGGGTGATCCTTCACAAGTTGCATAATTAAGCTATATAATTTTTTGCCTCAGGTCAAGGACACTAAGATTTTATTTGGGTTCAAGGGGCAACTGGTCAAAGTTATAGAGGAATTAACTCAGGACTATTAAAGGTGTTTGCTCAGAAAGCTGGTACATGCTTGGAAGGCAAAAGGATGGTCCAGAGAAGTACCTCTGCGCACTTCTATTTTTTATGCTCTTTACAGGCTTATTTGCTCACTGCCAGAGCTTTGGTCTGACCTAGTGTGGAGTGAGTAAGTTTGTCATTTATTCTGCAGACAGAATCTAGATTAGCAGGATTCACGCGCTGTAGCTGAAGGAGATTTTTTTTATAAAAAAAACACTTACAGAATAAGGCCAATGATCAAAAGTGTTTATTATTGACTACTTGCATGATACTACAGCACTTCTCAAACTTGAAGGTTTTGTTGACATTTTGTTGCATTCATTTCAGTTGCTAGAAACCATGAGAACAGCTCTAACGCACAAAGCTACACAATTACCATTTGAAGAAAATGAAATAAGAAAGCACCAACAGATTAACTTTTACTTTATATAGCATAAGTTAAAGAAATAGGCAAATGCATGTAACTTCCAATGCTATACATACGGTATTCACGCTTACAGACTGTGCCCTGGTTCTAGGTATGTAACTGTTGTAGCAATTTAGTAACATTGAGCCAACTGTGATTGAGACTCCTTATTAAAAATTTTCTCATCAAATGGTTACAGGGTACCTCTAGGTAGCTGGTCATCCCTAAATCAAGTGTTTGGGAAGAGTTATGTTGCTTTTAAGGGATTTTAAGGATTAGTTCTTCAGTTACTTAATTTCATATAACAAAAAAAAATTGCTCTTGATTTACTTTTTTCTTTACAGACCACCAAATCCCATTGAATTTCTAGCAGCATATCTTTTAAAAAACAAGTCACAATTTGAGGACCGAAATTAACTCCATAAAAATGAGGACAATTTGGCTGCTAGACTGAAATGATCACTTGCCACAATTTGTTTTCTGCTGTAAAAATCCTTTGGAAACATGATGTTGTCTTTCTTAATCGCACAATTTGCTTTACCTTTTGAGTTATTTAATAAAGAACACTTTACATTTTATTTGTTCACTTGATTTAAACTAGCTATTAAGAGACTTTCAAAATAAAGTACTGAAACTGCACTGCTAGGTGAAAGTCTGAATAATTCCATGGGACTACATCACCTGAATGCATGAAACAAAGGGGAGCAATTTATTATGAGAATCACATGGCTGATAATGTATATAACTTAATTTTATTTTATATAGCACCCTCCACTACCATCTCTTTTTTTTTTCCTATTCTTAACATCCTTTTCTGACCCTTTATTTTTTTTGTAATCTCAGTAGACGTAAAGGCCACAGACCAGAAGGTAAGATATAAGAAGCTGCAACAGAAGACTGGAGATTAGAAGAAAAAGCTAGAATTAAGATAGTAAACAATATGTTGTGAAAAAATACTATCAAAGCTCTGAAAATATGAATAGTGTAGCTGGAGAACTGGCTCACTAGGTTATTGGCAATGGGTACAGGGACTAGACACAGCCCTCAGAATTTCTATTTTGTTTTCTGAAACTTGTAACAAGGAGTGTAATCAATGTTGTTCACTAGCACTGGATGCTGGAATCCAGATTAAGCATAGCCAGTTTTTAATTACCATAATACCAGGAGAATTACCATAATTTGTTTGACAGTCGCAGAAATGGTAAATGTGGCTTCCAACCATTGCTCAATTAATCAAAATCCTAATTTTTATTCAAATAAACTTCAGTATTGCCATCTTACCATTCCCTACTAGGGAAGCTAATAGCTTTAACATAGCAAGCAGTTAAAACCTTGTAAATTAAATTATTTGCTGCAAGAGTTGGAGGTTTTTTCTGTGTGACATTCAAGGCTGCATAATTTTGCTATTATGCATAAATTCACAAACAAAGGGATTTAGGACTCTTTGACTTGTTCCTCCAATGACTTAAACATAGACACTGTATTTGCAGTATATTAGGTGTCCCACTGCACAAATATTTTCCCTTAGTTCTCTGACATCTAGATGACTTTCTTATAGTAATCTGAAGATTTTTTTAACATAGCTTTTCTTCTTTAATAGCTTAGATACGTGGGTGTAAGAGTGGCCAGAAGATAGATCCTCCTTCAGAGGAAAAAAATCAACTTTTCAATTGTCTGCTAACTTGCAGGGGCTGGAATAAGATCTGGCTGTTACTCCTAGCAGGAAGGCTCTCAATATTTTACATATTTCTTAATAGAGGGGAACATTGAATTAGTGTACACCAAGAGCAGTAAGAGTGGGGAACAAAAAAAATTGAAAGAAACCTGCAAACCCAAAACCAAGGCTAAAAAGCTCTGTTTTGGTAATCTTACAGAAATTGTGGAAGGAGATTACTGATTCTATTGCGTTGTGGTGAACCATCTCCATCAAACACTGACACTTAAAAAACCCACTGAAAGGATTTTAGAAACAGTGTTTTGACTTTCTGGAATGAATAATAACATTTAAGTGAAGACAAGGAGACACCAGAGAGACTTGGTACTGCTATTTTTACTGCTAAAGTGGCATTCCAAGGTTTCACCCATAGGTGACAACATCTCAAGATTGTAAGAATTGTTAAATGGGGGAAAGAAAAAAAAAGAAACTATGCTGCTCCTCAATTTCTGTGTTGATAATTTCTGCAAGACCATACAAAAATAAGTAGTTCAACTATTAATCTTCTCTAGGCAGAGCAATTTTCTTATACTGCCATACCTGAATTCAGAATACAATCAGATTTCTCAGCTTACAGTAACACCTGTCAAGCAACTGCACAGAACTTGTAAACACTCTGGCTTTCTGCACACCTTTGGCATTGGTACCAGTCTAAAGGTGAGCTGCTCTGCCAGCAGCATGCCACCTGCTCAGCTGTTGGTGCCACTGTTTGGTACATGGTGTCACCTGCTGTTGTCTTCCCATCTAGGTTAGTTCAAGAGAATGAAAAAGCTAAGTTCACAAGGTGATGGTGTTAGAAGATTTACTACAGTGGCTTTTCTGGGCAGCTTCCTCCAAGAAAATAAGTTGAAATGTTACTAGCAGCAGTGAACTCACGAGCTCTGAGAAATAAATGTTAGTGATTCTTGCCAACATATGACAAGTCAACAAGAAAAGTGCAACCATATTGCTTTACTTGTTAAATTGGCTTCACCAATTGCGATCTGCTCTGCTGCGTAGAGAGTACTCTGTAATGGGAAGAAGATAGTAAGTTACTATCTGAATAATCAGATCATATCTGAATAATCCAGTTCTCAAAGTTAGGGAAGTAATGATAAAGTAACGGTACACTTTCAAAGCATTTACTTGTTTTAAACTCTCCCCACTACAAAACAATGAAAATTCTGTGAAGAGACTTGACAGATGCTTGCTATCCCAACTTAATCTGGAAAGAAAGCAGTACTATTTTTCCACAGGAAACACCAGTTCTGAGGGCTTCAAGATAAATGCATTTAAGTAGATATTAAAAACCAAGTGATTTTACATTTATAAAAATGAGGAGCTCATCAATAACATGGAGAACAGATGTAAGGGGCTATGAGTTATTAATAGACGTAGAATAAAATCTTGAAGAAATAATTGAAAATGGCAACTTCAGATGTGACAGGACACTGCTAAATAACTGAAAGCCATTATCTCTTGATTCTTGAACATTCCACTTGCGTGAGGTGCAAGATGGTGGAAGATCTGCTCACCATGGTGGCCGAGCTGAAAGATGAGGTAGAGAGACTGAGGGCCATCAGGGACTGTGAGCGGGAGATCGACTGGTGGAGTAACTCCCTGGCGTGCCAGAGGGAAGGGTGCCAGGGAGTTCTCTCCACACTACCCTATGTAACTCTGTCAGTGTATGCTCCAAAGGGCAGTAAAATTAAGCAGAAAATAAAACTCAATACCTGGTTAACACCACTGCACACCTTCCAAAATGACTATTTTAGATCCAATATCCAGAAGTTACTATTCAGTAACTGTGAAAGGATTGTATATGACTCATATGCAGTTATTTTGAAGTCTGCCTTTTTAAATGCTTCCACCAAGAACATTATCTTTTACCTTGAAGGGGACAGTGACAGAAGAAAGGATTTCCCACTAAAAGCAATTCTGATCAAAGGGTTCTACATCCTCATATTCTAAAGCCTGCTACCACCTAAAAATACACTTTGACTTGCCAAATCTTTTTTTTTTCAATCTCAGATTTATCAAGGACTTTCTCCCAAATCAGTACAGCTCTTTGAGCTATCTATTTTATTTCTGAAGTGCTATCACTATTGTAAATGCAGTCTGATCAAAATAACTTCTCTCTCCCCATCAGACTTTCTCAAAATAAAACAGCTGCTTTCAAACAAATGAAAAATATGAAAAATCCTGAAAGATACAAGCCATTAAAACCAGTAGATTGGAATGGAAACACATGAGAAGAATCCCTATGCCTACCATGCTAGACAGAATACAGGTTTTAATTTATTCTTATCATTGTACTAATTACATAACAAATTATTCTTAGCCAAGCCTTTTCTTGTGTTCCCTATTTCTTTCATAGTCAGAATTCCTTTGAAGAGTGACTGCATAGCCTAGATCACAGAAGTACAGAATGCCAGCTGTTACAGAAAGAGGCATTTTACCATGATAAAAATGTGTTGGCACCACTTCTGCTGATTCAAATACAGTTTTTAAGTGAGGACTTAAAATGTAAATGCTGTGTGAATAACTGTGGGACAGTTTACAGCAGTGCTAGTGCAACACTGTCACACTTCTCTTCCCAATGTGCTTCTGTCTCCCTTCTCAAAGTTTGCTTTGCAATTGTGCATAATAAACCAGTTTTCTGAGAGGAGCCTAAATTGATGAAAAGCTGCTGGATGGTTGAGAAGTATCTTCTGGAGAGCATATGGCTGCCTTTTTCCTCTGGTGTATGTTGAGGTATTTACAAGGTGGGCAGTTACCCACTGCTAATATCTCCGATGCTATTACATTACACAGGAAGTCCCTTGTAAGGACTATGAAATTTTGGAGGGGCTGCTTTTAACAGTAGAAGGAAGGACTGCTAGCAACAGCAGGTTCCTCAGATGCAGGATGACAGTTTGTACGGAGAAAAACCTAGAGTAACAGTGAACAGCTTCCTGAGAAGGGAGGAGACAGGAAGTGGACGACGTGAAAAGCATAATAAGAAAGGCAGCAAAATGAACCATGTGCAAGAGGACATTAAAAATTATTTTGCCAGTTCTCCTAAGATGTTCCTCCTAGCAACCTCCTCGACCTGTTCTTGGTGCATTGTGGGACAATGGTGCATCAAAATCTTGAACTATATGCTGGCATAACCTTTTTTTGGCTAATTATTTTTGGATAATTACAACATTTATTTTTCCCCATGGAGTAAAATTTATCCTCTGCTGCATTTAGTTAACTTTATTGAGGGCTTAGTAGTCAGTTCAGGAACTATTCCCAATAGTGGAGTTTATGTAAAAGATTTAGAGTTATAAAAGGATATCACAAATGCCAATATAGTTTTATGTTAAAGCAGTCAGGCAGGATAGTTCTTCCAGCCTAGGCGGCAGTTATAATCCCCATTAACCTTTTTCAACACACTATTTGTAAAATAACGATGGAATACTGTAAGGATAGATAGAGCGGCGAAGGCTACATAAAACGTTAGACATTTGCTGGGATAGTCACGTCCCATTTCCTCATGACAACCTATTAACTGGAGACTCCAGTCCTTATTGCCCCTCAGCTGCATTGGGAGGCCAGTGTCATGGGTGCAGAGGAGGATCCTCACTGATAAAAATTACATCAGCCATATCTCTGCAGCACGAGCCTTTTGATCTTCAAGAAATACTGCAAACAATGCCTTTGCCTCCCCCGTTTCCCTTGTTTTGCTGTATAAAAAAAATATAACAAAAGGTCTGTATTTTGCATGCATTTATAACTGTCTGGAGGCCTTTTTGAAGAATCAGGTGACATAAGGGGGAAAAGAAGAATGTGTTTCCTGGCCTGGCCCGTACATTTGGCACCTCACAAAGCATCGGTGTGCCTCAGTACCTCCATGGCTGCAGCCCCTCCTCTCTCCTGTGGTGCTTCCCTCCCTCCTGCTCCATCTGTTACGTCAGTGCCTCAAATTGCTTCTTCCCTTCCCCCCGTTTGTACAGGCCATCCTCCCCGTTCCCGTTCCGCCTCACCAGCTATGCTGAGCTGTGCTTGATGTCTCCACAGCAGCAGTTCATTCACCAAGCTAATAAAAAATAATAAAGGGGTGCGGAAGGCTGAAGCCAAGGAGAACTGGACAGTTCTCCACACGTCCTCCTCCCCCGGCCCTCGCTGCACGCCGCGGTACCACAGAACGGGCACGGGGGAAGCAGTGGCGGCGCCGGAGGCCGCA
>NW_010104053.1:5227-6186 GCF_000699245.1 Pterocles gutturalis | reverse complement strand
GCACAAGCACCTTTGCTGTGCTGTCTGAATGGTTGCACCCATGTGCACATTTTGCACAGCACTCACTGGGATGCTGCCCTTCTTTCAGACCTCAGCAAGGTCACCTTTCACAACTCATAAGCTGCCACTCCCCAAGATCATATCAAGTCACAGGAGCCCTTCAAGCCCCTCCCCAGCTCTCACCTACATGGACACAGGGAATTAAAGCAAGAGGAACATGGAGGGGAACCTGTTTCTGTACTCAGATCCCTGCAGCAACACCTCTCTGGATACCTTTGGGATCACAAGGTATAGCTGGGGAAGCTCTGCTTATTCCCCCTTCAGTTTACTTACTCCAAGTTTCTGGTACTTTGAGACACACACCAACCCTTTTTTGTCCCTCAATTTTATTTATTTTTATAAATTATTTAAAAGGAAGGTCTCCGATTGGGGCATGGTGGAGGCTCATGCCCCCTAGAGAGCCATAAGAACATTACCCACAAATAGACATAGGGATGAGCAAGCACAGGGCAAGTAAATGGTGAAAATCTAAGAAATAAGAGAAAGGAGAGAGCCTATCTAGCTCCAAAGGAGGACTTGGCTTACCAGGCACATCAGAATCATGATGAAATGAAGACAAAAGAACCCCAAGAAAAACAAGTTCCCAGGAAAGCTAAAATAACCCATGCTAGAAATAAAGTAGTGCTGTATGTCCGAACAAGCTTGGAACTGACTTAAGATGAAAGAAGCTATCCATGTCAACAGCTAACACTGAGAACACACGTAAGAATTCAATATAAAAATAGAATAATTAGGGAATTGGGTCTCCATTACCAAGTGGCTGAATGTTGTCACAGTTCACAAGTATTCAGAGACCCACTTTTCCTTGCATGTTTGTGTCTCTGGGCAGAGTGTATTGGCTTCTCAGATACCTTCAGCAAGTACTGGAGGTTTTTAGGTCTGTTTTTGTTTATTTGTTA
>NW_010104053.1:0-5213 GCF_000699245.1 Pterocles gutturalis | reverse complement strand
CTCATTCAGAGTTTGTTATTTTTTTTTTTTTTTTTATGCTTTAGACACATACTTCTCTCTCCCCTCACTACCCTTTTCAGTCCTAGTTTGTCTTCTGCAAAATTGGTTGCTTGGGTTTCTGTAATCTTGGAGGGAATTTTCATTTTCTTTACCCAGTAGGATCCCTCCGGTCTGACTGAGGAACCCAGCAGGTATACCAGAGAGTACTATGTGCTCAAGAAAACAGACTTGGAAACACCCCTTTCTGACATGTGTTAGCCTATAGCTTCTGGACCTTTTGAACTAGACTTCGTGTCTTCATCTTGGTGTTTGATAGCTCTTAAAGAACCTATTTTATGAATTTGTCTAATCATTCTGTGCAGTTATACTTTGATCTTCCATGATGACTGCTAGCAAGAAGATCCCACAGTTTAATTGTACTTTGCATGACAGATACTTCTGTTTGTTCTATATCTGCTGTTTGATTTTTTTAATATCCTTCATTCTCGTATCATGCGACATAGAAAATTAATATGAAGTGATTAATGCATGGTCATTCATCATTTTACAAGCCATTAGCATATTTGTCTCTTCCCCCAATTGAAGATTCAGATACTTCATCTTTCCTCATACTGAAGTCATTGAAAAATCTCTGATTATCCTTGCTGTTGCTATCAATAGCTAGGGGATTGAATGATGAACTTCAGCGGCAAACTTCAGTTGCTTGCAGGAGGAAGAAAAGTAGATTTAATCTCCCGTTAGACATGACCTGACATTCTCAACCAAACAGTTAACTCAAATCAGCCAACACTACTTAATGGCACATTATTTTGCAGTTCAGACATGTTCTAGGAAGCAAATTCTTCTGTTCTGCAAACTCTCTCTTAAGAGAGTTCCCTTTTAAAGGATCACAGCAGTTGTATTTTTTTTTAACTAGAGATAAGAATATTAATGTGTTTCCTGAAACAGTCACTGAGTGAATCCACTTCAACTATATTATAATGATCATGGTTTATACATAATTATACACTGTATAATTTCAAACAACCTGCAGTTGAACTTATAGATTAGGTAACTTCCAGGTTGAAACTCATGTTAGTAACAGGATTTATGAACACACTAATGAAAGACTAACTGAATGGTCCCATACCACAACAAACCTCAGCTGAGCTGAAACCAATAGTCAGCTGGTTCTCACTATTTCCTCAATTTAACATAAAAAGTAAATTTAAAAGGTTATTTGTTGGTTGGGTTTGTTCTTTTTTTCTTCCCCTCCGTGTATGTGACCAGATTCTTCTTTTTCTTATAAAACCACACTCATTTGTCCAGGAAATAATATGTATCATTTAGTAGTGTTTGCATTTTATGTATAAACTACTGAACTGAATTCAGTTTAATGATGCAAAACATCCACAGTATCAGATCATAATACACTTCTAGCCATCAGCAAGCTATTTTGCTTTCTTAATACTGATTTTAACAGAATCATCAATTCTGCACTCCCAAAGGCCTGTTACTCTAGTCCATTTCAAATGCAAGACTAAGTGCCTGGGGGTGGGGGTGCTTAACCCCTCTGAGAGTACAGAAGCCCGAGAAACATTTACTGCAAAAGAAAGTGGGAGGAAAAGATTAAGGGAGAGAGAGGAGTGTGTGAAAATCTACAAAACTCTGAACGAGTTAACCAGATAGGGGAACTAAAAAGAACAGACCTAAAAACCTCCAACACTTACTGAAGGCATCCAAGAACAATGCCTTCAGATCCCCTGCAGCCTAAAGAGTTGAACACAACTGTGTCTTTCCTGTCTCCTCCCAAATTTTGGAGTTGTTTCACTTTTTAAAATCACTAGATAATTCAGAAAAAAAAATAGTCTGCATAAGGAGAGTAAAGTCTAATCCCCACCCAACAAAACAAATCGATCACATCACAGCACTAGTCTGACAGAAATTAAATGAATGAGGTCAGGGGAACCTTCCCTCTCTACCTGGGAATCGCAGTTTGACAGAGGTGAGTAGAATACCTGTCATTAACATGACACAGCCATTGCTAGATTGATCCCCAAAGTTTCTACAAGGTTGGCAGCTTCACCCAAACTGTTGATTGAATAGAAATGATTGTTGATTGAGAGAACTGCTTTGTTGCCACCTCTCATTCCCTAGTTAGCCTCCCCTGATTTTCAGTGGATAAATGAGCATATTAAAAAAAATTCAGTGTTACTTTGTCACATTCTAGATCCTCTTCAAAATTGTTCACATTCACGGTAATAGAACAAGCTCTATAAATGTTCTTTGTGTGATGCAGTGCTTATTGCTTCATATATACAACCAGTTAAAGCTCACATTGAATGAAAGGAAGATTAAGTATTTTTAATGGGGTTGCAGAATCTGCAGAAACCACGTCTGCAGTACTCCCTGGAGTGGAATATAGGATATTGAATGCAGTCATTCAGCAGAAACCATAATGAAAGGCCTATAGCTGTAGCAGCATCATATTCTGATTATGCAACATCACACAGTACAACAGGAATAGTTAAGGGTGAAGCTGATCTAACTACGTGCTGGGACACTGAAAACATAAGACATACTAAATCCTGCTGATGGTTATTTCCAAAGCGTTACAATTCTATCACAGCATGCTATACACCAAAACCATCCCAAGAAATTCAATTACAGGTAAAACATGGAAAACAAGAGTTGATCTCCCTAGCCCCCCCTTTCATTTTCTGGAATATATTTAGTAAAAAAGATTTAATAATTTGAAAGACTTAAGAAGCACATATAACAACACATACTACCTTCTAAGGCTGTAGCACTACTGAAAACTTGAGACAGGCAACAAAAACTTTTAACTGAATTGTCTAGAAATATAAGCCAAACACAGTATTTACCTCAGACAAGCCTGTGAAAAATTATGTATAAACTAAACTTGTAGCTTCCTGTAATGTTAAAGTGCAGCAGATTAATGTTGGAGCATGTATAGGAATTGCACTACAAGGTGCTCAGGAGAACCTCTTAATGGCTCTCCTTCGGAAAGAGCCAGGTCTTGAACATAAGAGTCAATCAGCAAGAAATGCCATAAAGCTTAAGGATAATGAAGACAGATAGATGTTGTCTCAAATGTAGGTTAGCCAGCTAGGTGGCCAGATTAATTAATTCTTAATGACTCATTAATATGTCTGCTTCCCTCTGCATTCGCAAACCATTTGAAAGTGTGACTTGGTACCTATTTAAAGCTACATTTCCAGGATTCACATAAAAACACAAGAAAATCCTGTAATTATCCTCTGGAGTTTTTTTCTTTTACATACAAACAGGGTGCACGTTTGTTAAGAAGATGAAAACTTGGTATATCTAATGAAATTATGCCTCTTATCCTTCCTAATTACCCCTTTATGATTACTCTTTTACAGGTATTACTCACTAGGGATACAACATAGTAAAGATTTAACAAAGCACTTATCCATTTCTGTTTATGGACAATTCTAAATCTTGGTTCCTATCACATAGTAATTTACGGGCCTGTATCAAAGCTCAGTTGACTGGATAATTGGATCAAACACTCCAAGGACAACATAAATTAACTAACAAAAGTAAATCCCAGGATAAGAGCTTAAAAAAAAATATTAGGCACAAGGAAAAAAAATATTGTACTGCTTATTATCCATAATTACTCAGAAAAAAACACTGCTTCTGAAAGAAAGAAAAGGAGGGGCAGAACAGGGAGAAAAAAAGACAAGATGATTAGAAGAAAGACAGTCATATTTGGCAATATCTGCCTTGACAACAGTTGGAAACTAAGAAAACAATAATTTTAGATGCTTTGTAATAGTTAAAATATTTTTTTTCCAAGGAGTTTGTGTACTTGTCACTAACTTCCTCTTCTTTCCTTCCCTTCCCAAAGACCAGAAAGAGAATGATGATGATAATTACCACCTGACTTCCCAAAATTTTTATACAGCTTTCAGGGTCTCAGACATTCCTATGTAGTGATTTCATTTTGGTTTTAGGAAGTACTTCCAATAGGTTACATCTCTTAGATTTTGTTTATCCTGCAAACTCTTACCTGCAGCTCAAGCATTCAGCTGGGAAAAATCCAGTTAAGTCAAAGACTGTCAGATGTGAGCAGAGCTTAATACCCTGCAAGACTGTGCTTATCACTAATTAATTATATTTAACACACTTGTGAGAGAGCCTGTTCCCTTCCAGACTAATATAATTTGATTACATGACCAGCAACAGAAACTGGACTGTGATTTGTTCATAACTGTTCCACATTGTGTTGGTTTTGGCTAGGATAGAGTTAGTTTTCTTCATAGTAGCTAGTATGGGGCTGTGTTTTGGGTTTGTGCTGAGAACAGTGTTGATAATGCAGGAACGTTTTAGTTGCTGCTGAGCAGTGCTTACACAGAGCCAAGGCCTTTTCTGCTTCTCACACCACCCCACCAGCGAGTAGGCTGGGGGTGCACAAGAAGGTGGAAGGGGACGCAGCTGGGACAGCTGACCAGAGCTATACTCCATATCATATGGTGTCATGCTCAGCATATAGAGCCAGGGGAAGAAGGTGGGAGATGTTTGGAGTGCTGGTGTTTGCCTTCCCAAATAACTGCTAATGAGTGAGGGAGCCCTGCTTTCCTGGAGATGGCTGAACATATGCCTGCTGATGGGAAGTAGTGAATTAACTTATTTTGCTTTACTTGCAAAGGTGGCTTTTGCTTTCCCTGCTAAACTGTCTTTATCTCAACCCACAAGTTTTTTTTCCTCACTTCTACCCTTCTGATTCTCTCCCTCATCCCACTGGCGAAGGGAAAGTAAGCAAGCAGCTATGTAGTGCTTATGGCCAGGTGGGGTTAAACCACAACAAATATGAAACAAATTGAACAATAAAAATAAATCATTAGTTAAAAAACAAATTATACTATCGCAAAGTCAAGTAATTTGCATTTCCTTGATTACCATCCAAGTTTAAGAAGTTTTGACTTAAGAAGCAGCAGGCTTTTGACCTGAGGAGAAATTCTGAGTCTCACAATGAACAGCATGCAGATGAAAAAAAGCTCTAAGATGTGCCAGTATTAGTATAAACTAGACATGCTTTTATAAATTCAGTGATATGTGAACTTGAGCAAAGCAATAAAAGAAGTGACAATAGAACAACTTGGCTACATTTTTGTTTTTCAATTGAAATAAAATACCAAAAATGTTAACGTAGCATATCTATATTATATCAAACATTATGGTTT
>NW_010104052.1:0-1630 GCF_000699245.1 Pterocles gutturalis | reverse complement strand
CGCACCCCAGCTGCGGTGCCGCGTCAGGGGGGGAGCGGGTGTAGGCCTGAAGGACGCAGCTGCCTCCCCACCACCACCGCCGCCACGTCCGCTCGCTGCTCCTCTCCTCCTTCTGATCTGCTTCATTATCTCCTGAGTCATCGCTCCCACCTCCACCGCAGCCACGGCCGCCCGCAGCCGCTGCCACCACGCCTGGGATGCTCCCCCAAGGGGCTGGGGGGCTGTTTGGCAAAGGGCAGCTGGGGGGCTCCTGCCTGGGACCACCCTGCATCCTGGTGGGGGGCAGCTGGGGCAGGCAGTGCTGCAGAGCATCTTCCCCATGGGTGCCCAGATGGATGTATGGGATGGTGGGTGCTCCTGCCCAGCAGCGGGGTGTCCCCGGGAGCGGGAAGCTGCGGTGCTGGTCTTGCAGTGATGCTCTCAGGCTGGGAATCAGGCTTCAGCACACCAGGCAAGGCTGCAAGCTGCTTCCTGAGCCCTGCGCAGGGGATGGAGCTGGTCTCTGCTTGCTGCAAATGAGCTGCTCCCGGAATAGGGCAGGATCTGGCTGCTGGCGTTGCTAAACACGCGTCGGTGAGGTGCAGATCCTGGGTTTGGCATGTGCAGGCTGCAGAGGGGCCGGGGCACGGTTGTGCCCCCCGGGGATGCTGCAGAGGCTTCCCCTTGGAAGGTGCTGGGATAAACTGGGGCCAGCACTTGGCTCCCATTTTGCTGCTGGGGTGGGAGCTGTGGCTCTGAGCTGAGCAGAGCCTGAGGAGGTGCCTTTCTCTCCCTGTGCCCCTTGGCAGCTTCTTCCCAGAATTAATCCCTCTTGCCACTAACAATTTGTGCCTTATTAATTCTCATTTGAGCTTGACTGGTGTTCTCTCCCTGCCGCTGCCTTTCCCCAGCATCCCGCAGCGGGCAGCGCTGCTCCCGGGGGTATCGCTGCTCCCGGGGGTATCACAGCCCCCCCAGCCCTGCTCAGCTGTGTGGGTGCGGCAGTTAAATCTCTTGTCAGAAGGGGTTTTCTCCCGGCTCTTGAAATGTCGCCGTGGCTCTTTGCTGGCTCAGCAGGACCAAGACGTAGCGGCTCAGAGCCAGGGTCCATCTCACGGACTGTTTTGGGAGCTCCCTGGCCCTGGGTTGACTTGTCCATCACCCATTTATTATCCTTTGGGTGCAGCCCTCCCTGGTGGAAGTTCCCCAACCCCAGCACTGATGTTGCACTGGGGGGACATGGTGGGATGCCACTGGGCATGCAAAGATCGTGGTGGTGGTGGCCTGTGAAGGACATCGTGAGCAGGAGGATGCTGTGACCTCAGCGCTGGGAGCCGCACAGGGGATGCTGAATCGGGGTGGAGGTGGGGAGAGGCTGAGTGACAGCTCCCAGAGCACCTGAGAACCAGCTCCATGCTGCTGCGGGGCTGGAAACAAGCAGCTCGGAGGATGCTGATGTCTGCAGGCTGGGAGGAGGAAGGCTGCTCTCGGGAGGAAGGGCTGGGGTGGAGATGCAGAGGCCACCTGCTTGCAACGCCCTGTGCCAGCGAGGACTCTGGGTGACACTGAAAAACCTCTCCATGAAGCACTGGCCCCCGATGCCTCAGTTTCCCCCCCAAGGGGTGCAGCCCCCAGGCAGCCAGAGGCAGGG
>NW_010104051.1:0-205 GCF_000699245.1 Pterocles gutturalis | reverse complement strand
GGCGGGCCCCTGCCGGCCGCAGCTCCCAAAGCAGCTGGTGGGACAGCAGCCCCGTGCGGGGAGAGCTGCAGGCTGCCCTGGTGTGCAGGGAGGGGGAGATGGCCTGGCTGACGGGTACCTGGCTCCTCACCTTCAGTGTGGGATTGCTGGCCAGGAAATAACTCAGCGTCTCAATTCTCCTCACGGCCCTCTCCCGCACAGCTGC
>NW_010104050.1:20162-28762 GCF_000699245.1 Pterocles gutturalis | reverse complement strand
CTCATGGCAGCAATGGGCTCTGAACAGCTTGGGTCCTGCCTCTGGCTTTTCCTTCAAGTGGTATTTCCACTGCCAGATGGAAAAGAGATTGTTACTTGGTGTAAGCCAGCTGCTACCCACCAAATGCTCCTGCCACAGAGCCTGGCTGTGCTCTGGCTCCCTGCAAGCGCTTCTTTGGCTTTTGTTTCACCGGTGGATTTTGTCCTCAAACCTGTGTTTCACATAGTCAGGGGAAAAAGCAAAATAGTGCATCTGCTCAGCAATGGCTCAACCTTGGAAGGTGCAGAGAAAGCATTAAATCGATGAGTGTTAACCTCTCTGCTCTAAACCAGGGGCTCCTAAACCCGTTTTGCCCAGGGACTATTGACACAGCGGCAGGAGCATGCTGGGGCTCGCCACAGCCCGGCACCTCTGTCGGTTTACCTTGGTTTGGTATTTTTCAGTCTTTGTTATCGGTCTTGCAGTGTTGACCTACAGCAAGATTCACCTTGAAAACGACTGGAAGTAGTCTTGCAAATAGAGGGTGACCCTGCGGGAAGGTCCGTCTGGCTCCACGCAGGTCCCACGGCCACCTTCACGGGATGTGTTGCTCGGACCAGCAGCCCTCTCTGAGAGTTGGGAAGAATTACCCACAGCAAAGCCCTGCACAAACCTCTTTATAGCTGGTCCTGATGTCTCAGCCCTACACTAAAAAACTGATAAGACTGAAAAAGTGATAAACACTGGTAAGAAAGAAGCCGGGATACAGTCCCAGCCCCAGTGTCCCCCCAGTTCTCTCTAGCTTGCCTGGCTATTCGTTTCCCGACTGCACATCACTTTTGCATCTACACGTGCTGTACAAGAGCAAAATTTTGGAGTCTCCCACCTGGAGCTGCCTCTGGCTGCTCTAACCCACTGGGAAGCCGGGTTTAGTCCGAACGGGCAGCATCTGTAAAGATCCTGCTCATGACCTGAGATGCGAAGAGCCAGGTCGTGATCATTACTTGTATCCTGGGGAATGTCAGCCTGGGAGAGAGAATCACAGTTTTGGGAGTGGAGGATGACAGAACGGTAAATTACATAATCTCCCGTAAACGGAGCCCGTTCGTAGCCCAATTAGCCGTCCCAGCAGCCCCATGCCGTTGATTGCAGGATTATATAAAGGGCTTTTCATTAGTCAGAGCGCCACAAAGGGAGCTCTTTCCAAGTCCTCCTTAGGATTACTTAACCATCACTCCGGACAAGACCAGCAGAGCGTTAGTTGGATGTGTCAGAACAATATCCACTGTCCCTGCCTCGAGCAAGGGTTAGGGTACAGGGAGGTGGGTGGGGTGTCTCCTGCTCAGGAAAGGGTTGCCCAGGCTCTGTGCCCTGGGGTGGAGGGAGCTCTGCTGTGCCTCTGCCAGGGTGAGACATCTCCGGGCTGGCGCACGCCGCTGCCACCACCCTGAAACATGGGCTGAGCGAGGCCAGTGGAAACCTCTCCTGCACCCAAAAAAAGTCGCACAGGCATTAGTAGCTGGTGGGGTGCCTGTACTGTCACAGCGAGACAACAGAAGCTGCAGCACATGGCAGGTCTCCTCCTCCTCCTGCAAACCGGGGACGGATGGGCTTTTCCAGCCTCCCCTGACCCGGTATAGGTGATAAAGACACAGAGCACTTGTGACAGCAGCGCTGTAATCACGATGCTGCCACCACAGCAGAGGATGTGGCCAAGGAAGCCGGTCCTCATTGCATCCTTATTGCCGCCTGGTGATGTGACCTTAGCCAAGTTGCCTCGTTCACATTTCCCATTCTCCGAGATAATAACAGCTCATGGGTGTCACAGAACTTCATTCACTCACGTTCGTTTCTGGTATCTCAGGTTATCAAAGAGCAGTCAGGAGGAAGACCAGCAAAGAACAAGCTCCTATTCACTTGTCAGTTAGAAACAGCAATCTCTTCCAGATTAAAAAAGGAAAAAAAATAAATCCTGAGAGTGGTTGTTCCTGGGCTTTCGCTGCTGCTCAGTTTAAAACCTCCCCCAGCCTCCACCCCGCGATTGCCTGGATGAAATGTTGACCATTTCGCGGCGCACCAAATTGGTGTCTTCCCTCCCCTGGCAGGAATGACAATGCAAACAAAAATAGAGAATGCATTTAAAAAATCTCCAGCGGATTGTCATGGCGATAAATAATTGTAGCATGTTGCCATAGTAACTCTGGCTGTAATAAAGAGAGTCCTATCTGCGGCTTCGCTAAATTTAGTTGTTCCAAACTATTAAAAATATTTTCAAATACTCTGGTAACTGTTTTTAACATTTTTTAGGGTTATAAAAAAAAAGTTAATCTTCATTCATGCTTTGGTGTTGTCTCCATATTCCAAGTGCGCTTCATCACTGAAATAATCAACGCCATCCCATTGAAAAGTCGTCAGACTGAGGAAATTGCTGAGGATTTTCCCGTTTCCCACCTCGCCCAGCCTTTTCACCTGGAGGTGTAAAATCCACCGACAGATTTCCATTCTGCCAGGGCTGGTGGGGCGCAGGAGCTGGCCCCCGGCTCCCACCGATGGGTGTTGGAGGGGGAGATGGGCTGCCCGTGGGAAAGGGCTTGTGGAGGGGTTTTTCTGGAGGGGGGGGATTTGGGGAGGGCTGAAATAGCTCCCGGCAAGCATGGTAAGCGTGGGGGTACTGTGCAAAACACGTGAGGGATCTCCAGTCCCAAGCTGGGCTGTGTGTAACTTTCCCAGTTACCTGTCTGCTTTGAAACAAAACCACATCCAGTGGGATTCAAACACTGCTTAGGTGGCCAAAATCCCTCCCTGCCTGTTTGGATGGGCAGCTCCGTCCTGCCTGGAAACCTTCTCTCCTGCCAAACAGGCTTTATTTTTCTGGAAGGAAGCCTTAGCTCCCGCGGTTCCTGGTTTTTTTTCAGATTTTGACAGAAGATGGTCTCTTTTAGCTATGCCTCACTGGAATTTTTTAACACGCTGCTGGGGATAATAGTTTTATTAATTTTCTTGGTGGGCTTTGAAATCTCAAGCTACCCCTCGGCTTGCGCACTGGGTGCCATTAGCTGGGCACCAGCCCATTGCTCGGATGCTCCTCGGTGGAAAGGAGCTTCATCCTTCATCCCTAGAGACGGGGCTTCCAGGCTGCAAACTCTCAGGAAGCACTTACTGCCTGTCTGACTTGTTGGGTTTTCCAGGACATCCACCCCAGGAAGACCAGGATCAGCTCCTGCTGCCTTGCTTACCTTTCCTAAGGCAGACAGGCTGAAGGACAAGACTTTTAATAAACTCAAGTTGCAAAATAATTTACTGAGCATTTTCTCATGGTTCTTTATTTGCTATCAGCCCCTGACACCATCCTAATGGCACGATGAATTAGAGTTGCTGGGGGACAGGGTAACGTGTTTATAGCCCTCTTCCACAAGCAAAGGGACTTTTCTAAAAGGCACTTTTTAGCTCGTATAATGTTCGGTGTCTGAAAAGAAACAAAAAGAAGTCGTTTTGTTGTTTTCTTATTGAAAAGAGGCTGCAGCGTACGGCTCACAAACAATGTGGGGTAAAAACAGAATGTCCAGCTCCATGGGCAGAAATACCTGAACTCCAAACAGCCGCATGATTTAGGGAAAAAGAAACTATGCCTTCGTGCTCCAATGCAAAACCCGAGAAAAGCATTTGGAGTGCTCTTTAACGCATCAGTGCCTGTAATTATGGAAGTTTTACTTTCTGCGTGCCCTAAAATTCTGTTGAAGTCAAGGAGAGGGCAGGGAACACAGCTGCAAGCTCAAGGCAGGGAGAAGAGCCGGGTGATGACGGTGCTGAACACAGCCTCCGAGGTCTGCTCAACCTTTATCTTGGACTTTTAGTAGGACCCTGGGGAAAATCACCTGCAAATGTTCAGCTGCTGCCGTTTGCAAACTGCGAAACAAGACTAATGCATTTACCTCTCACCCTTTCATCCGACTGGGAAGCTCTTTGCAGCAAGGGATCGCGTCGTGCTGGTGTGTTTGCTCAGCACCCAGCGCATCGCAGCTCCGACTGCAGCCGAGCCTTCGACACCCCGGTGAGGTACAATCAGCGATAACTCTTGGGGTCTGCTTTCCATTAGCCAGACAGCAGCATCGTAGAATCACAGAATGGCTTGGGTGGGAAGGGACCTTAAAGCCCATCCAGTTCCGGCCCCCTGCCATGGGCGGGGACACCTCCCACTTAGCCCAGGCTGACCAAAGCCTCATCCAGCCTGGCCTTGAACCCCTCCAGGGATGGGGCATCCACAGCTTCTCTGGGCAACCTGGGCCACTGCCTCACCACAGGAAAAAATTTCCTCCTAATATCTCATCTCAATCTCCCCTCTTTCAGCTTAAAACCGTTACCCCTCGTCCTATTGCTCTACCCCCTGATCAGGAGTCCCTCCCCACCCCCCATTACTCTCCCTCTTCAGTTCCTGCTCCCTACAGCTCCAAATAGCCCCGTGTTTTGGTGTAATCAAGGGGGGTACATTTCTAAGTGCTTGTTTGAAGGTTCCCACAGACAAACAGCAAAATTTATGGTGGCACCAGCCAGCCCTGGGTTTTGAGCCTTTGCTCCTTGGCAGATGTTGCCCGTTCCCACGTGCCCGCAGCCCTGTGTGAGCTCCCTGGCAGCCGAGGCTCCATCCCTCCCAACATGTTATCACTTCCCCCTGTTTTTCTTTCCATGCTGCCGGATCGTGCTCATGTGTGATGGCACCGTCCCAGCCAGCGATGTCCCAGCCTCGCCGGGGCTCTGGCAGCATCTCCCCAGGGCTGGACCACAGAACCCAGACACAGCCGCAAGGGAGGGGAGAGGGATGCGGTGCCTTTTCCTTGGAATGATTTCACGTTTTAGGAAGAAACCAGAATGTGGCACAAGGATGTAAAGGCTCTGCCCTGGACAGGGCAGGAAAATCCGTTATGGTGAGAGTCGTTGGGGGTGGTACAAAGAAAACCACCTGCGATGTGGGCAGGACAAAGGCTCGCGGCTCCCTCCCGCTCACTCCTGCACAGCGGGATTCCCATCGCCCTCATTTACATTTCCAGCTATGAAGAAGGGAGAATAATTCTGTCTCATTCATGGTCTGTTGTGAACTAATATTTTGGATACCAGGTTGAAATTAGGTTTTAAAAATAGACCAGTGGTGGGTTTTTTTTTTGTTTTTTTTTTTTTTCCTTGTTATAAACAGAAATTATTATCTCATGGAAATATTTAACCTCAAATGGAACCTCATCTAATTTTTGCTGTGTTTATTATAGCCTGTGCAATATGAATGAGCATCACTGGTATAACTCCATATGATTATTGAGCTGTGATGGGCCAGCTGGAACAGACTCTGCTGTCTGGATAAAGAACCAAAAGTTCTGATATTGTGCTGATCTTTATTTGAATGATCCCAACCTCTGAGGCAGATAATATTGGCTCAGAACGCTCTGGGATTTGCCCTTTCTCACTGAACTTTATTGTTTCAGACCCTGGTCACGACTGCAATCAGGAAACATAGGAGTCAATGGGAAAAAATGCATGTTGGATTGAAAAGTTGCTAATTTACTTGCAATATAAAAAAAAACTTTAGAAGATTAGGTTTACTTTTTTTTTTTGCATTTTTTTTCAGATTATTAAAAATGTCTGTGATGCAGAATGTTAGTATTTGTATTTCCCATTTTGATGCAAGTCAAAGTAATATGTTTATTGTAAACAAATACATTAAATAGTATATATAATATATACAAATACATATAATAAAACTGCAATGGGAAAATTTTGACTGATTCTACAGAAAGGTATAATTTTGTTTTCATTTAATTTGAGCCAGTAGTTTTGCCATCACAAATTTAAAATCAAAGTAATAATTTAATCAAGTCTTACCAATCCTGCAAACAGTTCCTGAAAGCCACTGTGGTTTATTTAGGTTGGGGAATTCAAAGGTTATCTTTTTGTCTCTGAGTCCATACAGCTTCTGCGACACTGGCATCACATCTCATAGCTGGGTTTTCCAGATATTATTCCAGTAACCCTAATGATGGCTGTAAATGCCATGTAAGGACTGCACACAGGTATCAGAAGGGAAATTTTTAAGGCTCCTCACTTAGATGTACAACCCAATTTATGCAATTAAAAAAAAGGTATGCTAACAAATCTGTACAAACTAAGTCTACCAAATATTTCTTTATTTTTTGAAGCGGCACAGGCGCACGCTTAGTCATGGGATCAGCCTCTCGGGGGGTAGGGCTGACCCCCACCACCACGACTGTGCTTCAACAACTGGTGTTTCGGTTACTCCTTGTACCACATGCTCACAATAACTCAGATTTTTTTTTTTTTTTTTTTTTTTTTAATCATGATCTGGTTACTGGTATCCCATGTACAGAGGGCCAGAATTTGTTCTTCTTAAAACCTGTTTGCTGTCACGGACTTGACTGGCGTTGGCTATCTGTAAATGCATCTTTTCTTGTACATCAAACCCAAGGTGCAGAACAGGAATCAGAAGTTCAGCACCAGGAAAATATTTGAGACATACTGAAATCTGAGCAAATTCCCAAACCAGGCTGAAACTGTGTTTAGCTCCCAGCCTCCACCTTCCCACCTCCAGCAGCCCCTGGAGCACCAAGGTGAACACCAGCCAAGCCCCTCACCACCTCTGCAGAGGGTTACAATTCACCAGGAGGGGATGCTGCTTGGAAATTTGGAGGCTGAACATACTAGGAAGCTCTGGGCTTTAAAAATGAGAAGGGGTACAAGTTCAAGGGACCCAAAAAATTATCTGAAAAACTCATTTTTATAAGTTGGATGCCTGTTAAGAAAATAAATAATTTCTAAAGCACTCAGCTTTCCCTGCAGAGATTTCAGACAAATACAACTGCACCAAGTGCGGCAGAGTTACACCTGATTTACTCTTGTAGTACTGGGGTGGAAATCAGCTCTATCTCAAAGCAAAGCCTGATGCCCATTTCCAGATAAATTCCTGTTACACTCAATGGAAAATGGACTCTGAACAGTTCAGGTACGGGACCATTTTGTAAAAAACCTCTGCAGAAGTCTCTTGGAAAATTTAATATGTTTAATTCTGCTTACTGGCTATTCCCTTAAACATTCTAAATTGGAAAAAAAAACCACATTCTTTTTCTAGAGGAAACAAAAAACCCCATGAAAATATTCTGTTAGTCTGAAAAAAAAAATCTCTACAGTTCTCTGATGAATTGACTGTTGTATCACTTGTGAAGTGGTTTAACTATAGCCATTGATGGTGGTCTCAGTAAGTTTTACATTAAATCTGTGCTTAAAAATAATTTAATTTTAAAATGAAAAGATTAAAATAGCTGCTTAGGAACTAGTTACAATTAATGACTCTTCATGAAATGGACAGACAAATATTTCTATTGAAAATGGTAAAACTGTTCTGAAGAACACATCAAATATTGCAAATAGGAGACTGGTTCCACTGCTCTCTTTCCATTAGAGTTTTCATACTTTTGTATATTTTGGGGTAGAAATAATGTTACTTAATTTCAGCAATGCAATGAAAAAAGTTTAATGTTGTTTGTGGGCCAGGTTTTTAATGTGGAAATAACTTAATAAATTTTTGGGGTTTTTTTTTTTCAAACAAGAAAATAAAATAGATTAATTAATTAAAGTGCTTCTAAGAGCTCCATATGATGAAAACAGAGATAATTGTGTGGGACATCCTTATTACTAGTTGTGTTATTTCATAATTTTATTACTTTTTAGGAGTCCAGCATTTAATTTTCGAGTGGCATATTCTCTGCTTAGCTAAACAGAGATTAATTTCTATTCTGCAATAAAATGCTATCTAGTATCTTGGGTTTTTTAATTATCTGTTCAAAACCACCCAGAAATGAGAAATTGCTCAGCGCCTTACGTTCATTTATTTAACAAACCATATAATCTGAAATACATGCAGAGGCTGAACTCTCTTTTTAGGTTCCCAAATATCCAACACTTATGATTACTTTGAAGTAATTAAAAAAAAATAATGCCATTAAGCCACTTAGATGCCAGCATCTCCCTATGAGCGAAATGACTTTAAGTGCCTGTGGGGCATCATGGGGAGGGGAAAGTCTGGTGAGGTGACACCCACACCTGGTTTCACAGAATTGTTTGGGTTGGAAAAGACCTTTAAGACCACTGAGTCCAACAGTTAACCCAACGCTGCCGAGCCCACCACTAACCCCGTCCCACGTCTGTTAAACCAGCTCTGGTGGTGTTGCCATGTGGGACGTGCAGGTTTTGCCTGAACTCTAGAAGGATCATCATTGTGGTATCGGGGCATTAAAAAAAGCCCATAAAGGGACAGGGGTGATATGAACCATGACTGGGGTGGTGGCTGATCCGTGGTCTGAACCATGCTGACGAGGAGAAAGAGAAAATGGATAAAAATTAGGAGGTCGGAAAGAGTTCTGAAGACCATGCTGGAAGGGAGAGACTGGTCCCAGTGGGGTTTGGCTCTGCTTTTTGAAAAGCTGGGACATGGGGAAGGATGACACCAGGCAAAGATGTGACCCCCACGCTCTGGGCACTCCCTCAGGAGCAACTGTTCTGTGTTGGGGATGTGTTGGGAGTTTCCATCCGGGGTCTGCTGGACCATCACCCACGGTGCCGCA
>NW_010104050.1:8001-20146 GCF_000699245.1 Pterocles gutturalis | reverse complement strand
TCCCTGTGGCCTCTCCAGTGACTGAGGAAGAGCATCATAGAAAAAATAAAAGAGGGTTAACCATGAGAAGTATGTGCGTGACTCGTACTGTCCTCAGAGCTAAAAAAAAAAAAATTAAAAAGTAAAAAAAAGAGTTTTATGAGCAATTAAACTCTGCTCAGAGATGCCAAGCCCTTCTGGCTTAACCAGGGAGAGGGTCCGCAAGCGCTGAGAAGGGAATAAAGAGAATAAAGATTGCAAGAACGAAATTTAAAGCAGCCACATGGTGTGCAACTGGTCCGCACTGTGTTAATAACATACATTGAATTTTCTGAGCATCCCAGGCTGCAGAGTTGAGTGATGTACTGAGGGGCAGAGTTGAGAGAACGTGTTAGAGGGCACAGAGCTGGTGCTCCAGAAAAACTCCTTCCACCCCAACTAACTTCCCTTCACACCAGCAGACAGCCAGAGCTGCTTTTAACACGCACGGCGCTTCCCGGGCTCCTGGAAACCTGCCAGCATTTGTCTTGATGTCAAAAAGCGTGAGTGCTTCATCATAAAAATAATGTAGGAAGTGATTCATCCAAAGTCAAATACAAAAAGAAAGAATGGATTTTACATTTCCAATTTATTTTTTTTCATCAGCTCGATGCAGAAAACTTTAAGAAACAACCAAACTTTGCATCACCCTGAGAAATGGCTCCAGATGAAAACAAAAACGTAAGTCTGACAACATGTAAGTCCTGGCTGATGGTATCTACATGAAGGAGGTGAGAAGGACTATCGGGGAGTGAGCTGCTGCTCTGCAGCAAGTGACAGAGTATTGCTGATCCCCAAATTTAATCTGGGAGGATCCTCCACAGGCAGCGTAAGTCTCGGATGTGGAGGGAACCTGCTTTCAAGTAGTGTCAGAGCAATTACTCATAACACAGAGCTGATTGTCCTGTATTTAAACATTTCATTGATGGCCTTTTAATTAAGCAGGAGGAGGTGGCTGGAGCCCAGCGTGGAGGCTGGGCTGCCCCGGGCTCTGAGTCCTGGGCTCTTCCCTCCGCTTGCCGAGCGCTGAAGCATTTGCTGACTCCGGGTTGAGAAAGGTGGAGGCACCGAAAGCGCCTTCTTGACTCATGATATTTTCCAGCCTGACTTGTTTGTTTTCATTGTGCGCACAAGTCCTGTTTACCTTGATTAAAGATGGCAAAATCAACAACAACACCATGCAGACAGGGACTTGCAAAATTCCTACCCAAGGCACGACTGTGCCCAGACCTGCAGCTCCTGCTCTTCCCCTTGTCCTCTTCTTTCTGCCATTGCTCATCGGTTCTGCCTCACCCAACCCATCCTGTGCCCTGGCTGCCTGGGAGCACCCCCAGCCTCCAGTTGCTCTTCTCAAGAGTGGCGAAATGAAACTGGAGTTTCACCAGCAGGACCAGCAGCAGGAGATGGGAGAAAGGAGATGCACGGGCACCGCAAGCCCCTCTTGCCCCCACTCTTGTACATTCCTCCGGACATGGCAGCCACCGTCGGATTTTCAGCCTTGTGCTGATACCTCTGCTGATTTCTGGAAACATGTGGCCACTTGAGTGTATTCCCCACTAACAGGCTCCCCTGGCAGAGAAGGTAGATGTGCCACCTGCATTCACTCTATTAGGATCAGCTCACTTTTGAGGGTTAGGGAGAAGCAGGAAAACAATTCAGAGGGTCCAAAAATTCTCCGAGGTTCCAGCAGACCCCGAGGGAGTTTCTGCACAGCCCCAGAGAACAACTTCTAGCGGGAGCAGCACCGCTGAGATTAAGATCTTCTGTCTGCTCCAGCCCCTGGAAAGCCTCTGAACATGCACTCTTCGGAGGAGCCACTGCAGCCATCCAGAGCATGCTGTAACAACAGAATTAAAGCTGGAGGGTTATGCAAAATCCCTCTGCAGTTCACCGGCATGATGCAACGGTCCGGCCTCGAGCAGCTCTTGCGCAGGGGTTTGCAGTAGTTGCATTACCAGGGACCCAGCCTCCAACAGCCCTACCAGCCCTCAGAAAGGAGACAGAAGGCTTTGGAAATGCTGTTTTCTTTTAGAGTGTCTTTGCTCCCTAGATCTGATTTTAATTGTTTAAAAGGCCACCTAACTCCCTGGTGTCCAGCTGAAGCCTGCACCAGCTTCTCCAGCTGATGGCGAGGGCGATTTTGCAGAGGAAAGGCACTGAACAAAATTGTGCTCATGTTAGGCAAGGTTTTGTCAACAGGATGCCCACTTGTGGTCTTGTCTCAACCCTTTACAACTCCAAATAACAGGAAGAAGCCACTCTTTCATTAACATGCCTTGGTTACCAGCCCAGCTACACCTTTCGCTTCCTCCTCCCTCAGCATCCCAGCTCGGAAGATTTTATCAGACAAGAATTCCACATCTCAAAGCAAAGCAAAGGAACCAAGGCAAAGCCTGCTGGCATCAGCATAGGTAGCCAAGGCGGAGATAGCTAACACCGGGAGAAATCTTTGCGATTTGGTGGTAGGGCGCAGAAAATCGGTGTAAAATAACAGCGTCTATTTATAGCGGAGCAGAGCCTGCCTGCAGGCATTGCAGCTGGGTTGTTGGTTTTGGTTTCTTTTTTTTTTTTTTTTTTTTCCTTCTCTTTGCTCTGGATGAATGAGGGTTTTTTCAATCAGGATCCAGGTTTCCCGACGTGAAGTCCACCCCACCTCTTGGCGTGCACCCCCAGACAGTCCATATGTCATGAGCAAAATATGCGGCGCCCTAAAAACCGGAGCGGAGTCATGCCCGGGTGGGAACGGGACCTGCAGGGACACCCATGGGTGCTGGGCATCAAGGGCAGCCCTAAGGCAAGGAGCTAGGAAAAACCACCCGGGTGGTCCCCACCAGCATTCCCCTGGCATCCCATGGGAACGGGGCAGCTCCGGCACCTCTCGGCAGCCCCATGGAGCCATCCCCAACCCACCGAGGACCAGCCACGCGTCGGTGGCTTGGCCTTGGCTTTTCGTGTCCCAAAATTGAGCCCAGCTTTCGTAGCTCTGAGGTTACACGCTCAGACACACACGCAAACAAAATGATTTCCATGCCTGCACGGCTCCCATCGGATGTGGGTGGTCCCGGAGGGAGGAATGTGAGCGATGGGATTCACGTAGCATCTCAGCCGCTCAGCGCAGCGCCGGAGACCTCCGGGGATTTTTTCTGTGGGCGATTGACCCCGGGAGCATCCGAGCTGCGGCGTGTTTTCTACGCACCTCCGATCACAACCACAAAGAAGAAATTGATTTCTCCCAAAGTAAACGGCCCTAAAATGACAAAAGAGGGGTTTTTTTTTGCCGCCCCCACAATAGCAAAAAAAAGGCGGAAAGAATAAAGCGTCGCTAAACCCCCCGGTGCCTCAGCACCACGACACAGATTTACATCTCTGAGTCAGATCTTTGCAGCTCCCTGCATATGGTCTGCATGATATGCAGTTCCTGGCTAGTGACTCACTCAACACCAATAGAAAGAAATCGTTTCAGACCCAGCGAGCAAACATCCCCAGTTTTGCCATCTCGGGCTCCAAAGGGAGGAGGGAGGGAGGCAGCCGGATCCGGCCCAGCCCGGCTCAGCTCTCACTGGGATGAACTGGGAGCGACTCCACTGGAGTCCTGTTACATTTTTTTAAAAAGCTTCTTGAAATTGCCTTTCTGTCTGCTTTTTGCTGTGGTCAAAAATAATGTCTAAGATTACTAAAATCGCAAGAGAGATAAGAAGAATGCTGTTCTCTCTTTCTCTCCAGGTTGTTTACTCCGTTCATTCGATATCACTTTGCAGACGGGGTATTTGGTTTCAGTGTTTCCACTGTGCGGTCACTCAGGTAGTTTCCTTTTGTACTTCATGTGGGTTTTTTGTTTTTTGCCTTTTTTTTTTTTTTTTTCTCTAATGATGTAAAGAGAGCGAGAGGAAAAACCTTTTAAAATATGATGGTTAAAGCCACAAAACTGGCAGGTGGACTCACACATGTCAATTCACAGAAACCAAGTCCAAACAGCTACTCATTAATAAAAGAAGAATTTATTGTGGAATTGATTAAATTTCCAATGGACATTATGCCAGACAAGCTCACAGTCAGATCTGTGGTGTCAAGTTTGCAGGACGTATAGTTTGCATTTTGATTTTTGGGGTAGTTTTAAAATTTTTAAATCACTTTAAATACATTGAGCAACAATTCAGCTGCCATTATAGAGGAAAAAAAATTAATGATAGGGAAAGTTGTTGAAATTTCATAATCTAGAATTTTTCACAAAGATGGTTATCAGAAGCCCTATAGAAACATTGCTCTCGGTTTTCTGGGTTTAGCTGGTTCCCAGCACTTTTCCCTGTGTGCCTTCAGAATTCAGAACCTGGAAATACTTTTCCTCTCTAACTGAGCAAACAGACTTAAAAAAAATCTCAGGAATCCCAGAATTTATTCAAATAGCTATCCTTAACCTCTCTTCTTTTTATTTAAAATAGTGATATGAAATCCAAAGCAATTTAATTAACTGGAAATTGTCACACTTAAGCACATACAAAAGAATGATCAAAAGGGATGCTCCAGCCATTAATTAATCAAATAGCAATACCATTAAGTAAGTAATTAGTATGTGCAATAAATGGCCAGCCTGTGTTAATGAGATCTCTCATACATCCTAAGTCGGGTCTGATCCTTTGCACAGGAAAGATCACCCAGGGTTGCTGATGCTCTGTTGAGGGATGAGGACGTCTCCTACAGGCACAACATCTCCTATCCAGCCTCAAGCCCCAGTATTTGCATTCTCAGGAGTCCTTTGCCCAGGAAAGACTTTGAGAAAGTTCCCAGAAATTCTGACTGAGGAGAAAATCAGGGTCGTTTTTGCCTTAGGATGTTCAGGGATGAAGCACGACCCCATTCCCTGATAGTACAGCTGGTGGGTACATGGTTTCTGGGTTCAAGTTTCTGGGTTCGTTGACTAGTATTGAAGAAGGAAGCAGCTCAGAGCATACTTGATGGCTCTTCCATAGCCATATGCAGGAAAATCTGGAAGAATAACGGGTGCTGGCATAAGCAAATGTGATAGATTAGGTGAAAAAAAGAACATAAGAAAAGAGCTGAAAAGCAGAAGCTCATTTTGACCATCGATAAGGTCTGTGGAAGAATTCACGGCAGTGTTGAGAGAAGGATGCTTCAAATGGAACCCAGATGATATGGTACTGAAACCTCCTTTGACATGTTCCTGTGTGCTTGTGTTACCCGCAGTGTGCCTTGGCTCCTGCACAGATCAGTGCACCTGGAGAGCCCCAGGACCAGGAAAACAGAATTCAGAGTATGAGCAAGGGCAGAAGGAGTGTCTTGGCCAAGGTTGCCAAACAGGTCAAAAGCAAGCTTAGCAGTAAAACTCAGGGCTTTTAAATCCTCCTCTGGAGATGGTTCCTTGAACCATGCTGCTTCCCACGTGGGCAACCCCACAGACAGAGGGTAAATTACAATTTTTCTTATTAAGGAACCTGGATCCCTCACTTATGCAGGCACAGCTGCCGTAGTAGCATCAGGTGAAACACCTTTTCTGCTCACCAGTAAAAAAGCCCCCAGGAAAAGAGATTCAAAAGCTTCCCAACTCCTCTTACAAATGATTTCCTGGTCCTGACTGCTGACAGTCTGCCACCCTGGCTCTGGAAAAGTGAATCCAGGCTATGCGCATTCCTGGGAGCGGATCCCACCAGACAATGTAACACTCTAATTAGGTAGCACCAAGGCAACTGTTTACGAGTCTCTTCCAAACGCCTCCCTTGCATTTGCACCCTCCTACTCCAACAGCAATATTTAGTGGAAACGTCCTAGGTATAATTCTCCTGGGGCTTATTCAAATGTCAGTCAGCTCAGCAACAGTACACTGTGAAAATGGGTGAAAACAAAAGAGGATGAGTTTCTGTCTTGCTTGGGAAGCAGCATGTTTGTCAGGAGAAGGTTTCGGATGCTTTAGTGAATGCTCTTCAGGAGGGGTTGGCAGAAATCAAAACATGAGCCCACTGTGCGAAGTGCTGCCCTGAAGCCTGTAGCTCATTGCCAAGGACACGTTCACAGTGAAAATCCACCTGAAAATTCACCTGTGGCTCTGGTGGGCCACAAGTCTCAGCACCCCTGTGCCACCAGTCCCTTCCAAAATCAAGAGCAGCTGCCCCAGGGGCACCTCGGCTGCTTGGTTGTGACACCACGTAAGAGAGGATGGGAAAACAGCCACCCTCAGTTGTGTTAGAGCGGGGCCAGAAGGGGCCACGAAGGTGGTCCAAGGGCTGGAGCAGCTCCCGTATGAGGACAGGCTGAGAGAGTTGAGGGTGTGCAGCCTGGAGAAGAGAAGGCTCCGGGAAGGAGGGGGTGTAGGGATAGAATGAGCGGGAATGGTTTCAAGCTGAAAGAGGGGAGATTTAGATGAGATATTAGGAGGAAGATTTTTCCTGTGCAGGGGGTGAGACAGTGGCCCAGGTTGCCCAGAGAAGCTGTGGATGCCCCATCCCTGGAGGGGTTCAAGGCCAGGCTGGATGAGGCTTTGGGCAACCTGGGCTGGTGGGAGGTGTCCCTGCCCATGGCAGGGGGTGGCACTGGGTGGGCTTTAAGGTCCCTTCCCACCCAAACCATTCTGTGATTGATTCTATGATCTGTTTGGGGGACACTGCGAGTGCTCCTGTCACTGCACACCCTGGCAAGGAGGAGGCAGACAGTGATGGAGAGACATAAAAATTGTGCTAAGGGAGGTTCGCAGTATGATGGATGGGGTTCTGCTGTGGCCATCTGCAATGGTGTCCTTTTTATCCACCTCACACCATATGCTCTTGGCAAAATAGCTATAACATAAAGGCATCACTTCACTTCCATTGAAATGCAGCTGCGTTAGACTACTCAGCTGTAATCAATGAAAGAAAAATACTTGGTGCTTTTTAAGCTGTAAGGGGAATTTACAGAGGCATAATGAATTTATTCAGTGTGAATTCAGCTGGGCTGCAAGAACGGGCAAAACCTTCCACTTCAAAGTAGTGAAGCAGAACTTTATCCAGAAGTTACTTTGGTTTTCTGTGATCACCAGAAGAAAAATGGCACAAAAAGGTCACGGATATTTCTCAGCTGATATGACTAGGTCTGACTCAGAGCAGTGGAAATTACAGGATATTGTCTTGGAGGGCTCTTGTGAGTTAATAAAAAGTTTCCTGGAATGATTTACAAATCTGGATTGCATGAAGGAATACAATGAAGGGAAAAGGGGAAACTCAGGTTACACAAAGCACTGAAGAGCATTTGTGAAAGTAATTTTCTGATGGCCATGAGGAAAGAGTTGAGGTCTATGAGTTTCTGGAATTTTTGTACACTGCTAAGTACTTATTTGCCTTAATATCCAACCTTTCAGTTACTCAGATAAGTAGTTTCACCAATTTATTTTATTTTATTACAAAGCTTTCTGAAGTGTGCAGTTTGCACTGCTGGTGCATCCTTTTAGAGCAGAAGAGGGTTGGATTAAAACTGCATGCTTTCCTTGAAAATAAGTTGATCCTTCCAACACTTCTTTGGGTAAGTCACCAAGGAGGACTGGGGAGATGGAGGTGGACTGGAAAAAAAGTATAGCTGGTACAATCTTCAAAGAACAACAGAATAATGATCCTAACATCTGGCTTGTAACACTAATGCAAATAGCATAACAATAAAACATGCTATTACGTTTTTACAATAGAATATCCAGGAAGATCATCAGACAGGTGACTTCAATGGAGCTCTGCTAGTTGACGCCAGCTGGGGATCTTCTCCTATTTGCAACTCAGAAAGGTGGTTTATGAAGATAACCTGCAGATGTGGGTGATATGGAGAAAACCCAGCTAGAGGAAGGAGCAGGCGGAAATAAGAGTTCACCAGGGTGTATATGGTAAAAGAAAGAAGCAGTCGGTATTTCTCTCTAGGACTAAAATATGAGAAATACAGAGGACAGACAATTCTTGGTTCATAGTGAATGTAAATGGTAGCTGGGGGCCAGAGAACACACAGGTTGACAAGGATTTACTTTTAAACAATGATTTAGTTTTAGGTAGTCCAGGGAGGAACAGGGAGTTAGACTCAATGATCCTTATGGATCCCTTCCAACTTGAGATAGTCTGTGATAGAATCCAACGGCAGCTACCGTTAGGATGGGCTTGGATGCGACTGGTGGGACAGGGCTGGTATGTAATGTAAAGCAGGACCTTCCCCCCGACATACGTCTGAAATTATTTTGTTTCCCTTCCCATGGGGGCTCTATACATCAGGGAAAACTGCTGCTATGTAAGGTTTCATCAAGGGATGATGGGCTCCTTGAGTTTCCTGTGGCTGAAAAGGCCTCGAAAGCTCTTATCGCAGATCCCTGGTTTTGGAAAGCGTACGCCAGCCACTCGCCAAATTTCTACAGAAGACCTGTATGTATTTTCTTCTCACTCACTAATCACTCAAATTCAAATAATGTTTAGATAATAGCTGTAAAATATTAATCTGTTGTGCAACATGTGTTGTGGAAGTAAGTCTTGGTATGAAGGTAATTTCTTCAGTGTTCCCTACTGGGGAGGAACGACAGGCTTAAGATGAAAAGAAAAGGCTGAAAGAGTGGAGTGGTACAGCTGGATGTTCTCCTTTTTATTTCAAAGCAGGCAGCTACCGTTGGACTATTCAGGATTCTGGCATTACTGTAGAAAAGCCCTAATCAATATGCATGAAAGTTTTTTCATGGGTTTGTGGTGACAAATTTCTATAAGTTTATCTGGAAGATTTCTGAAACTAACAGCATTTGTCGTATGAATATTATATAATTAATGTTTAGCTGAAATGCCAGCAGTCTACTATTAATTTTAACATAAGAATGGGAACATTAACATTATCTGAATTCCAATTAGTGTGGGAAGGAGCAAAATACCACTAATGGGGAAAAAAAGCTGTTTTTCACTATTCCATTCCATCCTGTGCCAGTTGCCCAGGTGCTGGGACACGTTCGCTGCAGGAGAGTTGTTTTAAGGCATTGGAAACAAAATGAAAGAGACTTTCTGAGCAAGATGCTCTCAATTTGAAAACATGATGACATTTGGTGTATCACAGACTTAATTGGTGTTAGCCTTGCATATGTGACGGTTTATTACCAGAACCCGAGTTTTCTGAAGTGGCAATGCATTGTACAAATGCTGCCACTGGCATTTTCCAGTGCCACCACACACCTCTTACTGATGGCAACAAAGGGATTCGTTGCAGTCGCAATGCTGCTGCTTGCTCAGCCAAACTTCCAACAAGAGTCATTTAAAACACAGTTTTCATAAGTACAGGAGTGCCCTATAAACCTGCAGGAGTAATTTAAGCTGAGCTTAGTCCTGCCCTCCAATAGTGATCTTGGAAACCTTCTCCAGCAGGTTTCATTGGGTTGTGTGGTTTTGGGTGTTTCTTGGGTTTTTCTGGTGTTTTGGTTTTTTGTTTGTTTGTTTGTTTGTTTGTTTGTTTGTTTGTTTTTTGGCTATGCTGCAATATAGTTGAAATCTCGATCATCCCCTGCGTGAATGTGGAGAAGGTGACTTCCAGGAGGTCTCTCACTGGGGCAGAAGGGAAAGAATTGTCAAAAATTCTGATTCTGTCTGGGTGGTTAGGTACAATGCCCAAAGCCTTGCTCACAGCAGGGACACGTCAGGTCGCACTGGAGATGCATCGTGTCCTGACTTGGGTTAAAGTGGGGAGGAGAGCCAGTTCCTAGAGAAAAAATCCTGGAGGGGTCTCATGAGCAAACAAAACTTATTCTGCCATTGAAAACTTCTTTTCTACTGCAATTTAGGTAATTCCTAGGCAGCAAAAAGCCAAATTCTCATCTTTGGTTACACCAGTGTCGATGTGGAGAACTCTCCTTCCATCACAATGACAGCACTGCAGCCCTGAGCAGCATTGCCCAGCATGAGCCAAGCACAGAGAGGAGAGGAGAACATTTTTACCAGGGACTAGAAGTGCTGGAAATCACCCCCCGGTGTACCAGAATTTGAGAATAGCGGCTCTGCTCATTATACAATATTAATAGCGTGATTTGGAGAGGCCACCGCTGCAGCTGGGCTCTGAAGTTATAGAGCACCATAAGCTCCTAAACACATAAAAAACATATTACCCTTTAAGATCTCGATTGTCTTCAGTTTACTATGCCTGCTCACGGGTGTTACACTTTACAAGGGACAATATTACAGTACATGTGATAAAACTGCTGGATCATCACTCCAGCCAGAGTGGCTCGTGCTGTGCTCCATGGGCATGCGGGGAAGGCAGGAGGCTTCAATGTTTAAATATTGGGATTAATGCAGGGGATACAGGAAAAAATGTG
This sequence comes from Pterocles gutturalis, assembly GCF_000699245.1. Lineage (NCBI taxonomy): Eukaryota > Metazoa > Chordata > Aves > Pterocliformes > Pteroclidae > Pterocles > Pterocles gutturalis. Next base: position 9,834 of record NW_010104050.1, on the reverse strand, counting down.
ACTCTACAGGCCCACTCTTCTAGTTCCTCAAGAGCAATGACACCCTCCAGAAAGTTTATACTCTTCAAAGCCTCTTGGTGACGTGCTTCAGACCTGGTAAAATCAGAAGATCATTTGTAACATCTTTTTCTCTCCATGTCAAGCTCTGCACAAATATTTCTAGTGAGGAAAAGCTTTGGCTTGAGCTGGTGCAGAATGGTGTTTGGGTCCCCCAGCATAAAAAGTTTGAAGAGAAAAAGGCTCCTTTATGGACCACATCTAGCATTGCCTGCTCCATCTTCTGACTCAGAAAACTTGTGACTTTTTTTCCTGGGCATTGTGTTCATGGTTCTTCTGGCTTTGTCCAAGAAGTTGATAACTCTTTAATGTATTTTATTAGTTAAATGGTATGTTTAAGGTGCACAATTTGCTGAATGACACAGCCCTACTGTCTGGCTCCTCGTAGGAAGGCACTGTGTAGAAATCCTCCCTCCAGTTCAAGGCAACCAGTCCTCTGCCATAATTTCCCTCAACACACCGGACAGGGGTGCACCTTCTATGCACTTGTTCTTGATCCTTGAGGCTGTAATGCCAACATTTTACACCAGAAATATGCCCTGAGGAGTCCACCTACCAAAGACAATAATTTGGATTAAGAGGGTTTTACAAGATCCCACAATTCTGGCATGGTTTTGTTTGATTTGTGAGTAATAGCTGCTACTATGAGTATTTGGAGTGGAGCAAAGGAAAAGCCACCACCAAGAAAGGAAGAAATAGCTCGAATGTCCCCGACACCCCTGCCAGGCAGCTTGCTGTCTCACCAGGATGTCTCTCTTGGATGGAACCGCCCCTGCTGCCTCCTCAGGAAAATTCCTGCAGTTTTGTGTGTTGGAAAGTGAAAATAACATTTCATAAACATCCACAGGCAGTTTTATGCCAACTAGAAGCCTACGAGAGGAATTTTCAAAGGCGTATTTGACAGCGAATATGGTGCAGCTGGACGATTGGAGGAACATTCTGACAACTTGACTTGAGCAGGTAGCAACGTGGCCTCGTCGCAGTTATTTCCATCTGGATCAAGAAGGTGGAGAAAGTACCCAGACGTCCTCCTATCTCACTCAGCAGTTTATCTCGAATATACATAAATTAATTTATGCCAAATTCTTGTGAGAACGGCCTCCTCTGATAAGATCCTGCCCCTCCGATGATGGACATCCCCCTGAAAAACCTGCTCTCAGCAGATTTCACTGACGAATCTCATGCCTTAACCCACGCGTAATTTTGCCTGGAGATTACAATACTATTTTAATTTATCTACACTTGCTGTAGCAAATACCACAAAATGCAAATCCTCTGGTACGAAGATACAGTTATGTAAGACCGTGTTCAAAAGCATCGTATTTAAGAATGCACTTAAGCATATGTTCAATTTCAACAACACATCCCAAAGAGCAAGGGTCTTAAAAATGTACCTGAGAGCTTTCCTTCCCCTCTGAGGGATTTAAGCAAGATATTATCCAATGCAACTGGGTATTTTTTCTATGCAAGATGACTTAGCAGAAAGAGCATTTCTTCAGAAAAAATCCCGTTCCTTTTCAGGAGAGTTTATTTCTTAAATGATTTGCCTTAGAAGGTTTTTTTTTCAGTGACGTTTAAAAACCATTGCATAACAAATATTGTGCCATGAAAAAAAAAAAGGGGAGACTAAATGAATTCTTCCTTTATAAGCCTCAAAAAAAAGAGGTTTTCTTGGACAGACAATCTTTAAACAAGGGAAGTGTGAGTTCATGGGAACATTTCAGATGTTCACACTGGGGTACAATAGCAAAAGCAGCTTTGCAAGCCTAGCAGGTA
>NW_010104050.1:0-7990 GCF_000699245.1 Pterocles gutturalis | reverse complement strand
CTTGAAAAGACAGACTGATTCCTTTCCTAGGGACAGCAGAGAAGTGTATTAAGCTTTGGTTCATTCCCTGCATTCAGTGAAGAGAGTTTTTGGGAAAGATGCCCAGATGCTATGGAGCAAGTTCAGCTCCCGCGTAAGCAGACAGAATTCCCACTGAAATCAATGGGAGTTGCACCTGCTGACTTTGGAGTTGAATATGGCCCAATATGTGGATACTATAAAGGTTCTGTTTCCAAAGTTTCTTCTGGCTTGTTTTATGGGAATGCAGACCTGGCGCCAGGAACGTCAGAAGACCAATAAATTCACTATGGGAACTTCCAGACAAATGACAACTCTCTCGCACAAAACAAATCCAGAAGCTCACACGATGCTGAAGGACAAATTCTCAGTGTTCCCCCAGTTCATTTGCATGAATACCAGTTTCAGAAATGCTCTGAGAGAAGAAAATGGGGAGTATGTGGCTAGGAGACATCCTAGGGGAAATGCTTTGATTGGTTTTCAAAAATTATTTGGATAAATATCTTAATTATTCCAGTGATTTGTTAACTTGCTGGAGTAGTGGTCCAAAGTCCCTACAAAAGGTATACAACACGTACATAAGCTATGTGATGGCTGGTCTCAAGAGCTGCTACGCTACGTCTTCCCAATTTGGACTGAATTTTAGCTGTGACGGTCTCCAAGGGCAGAATAAAAGTACAGACAGGGCTAGAGGAGTCCATCCAGAAAAAAAGCAGTAGCTTGAATGTATCCACGTGGCGTTGAATACAGAGGAGTGAACAAAAGCATTATGTAAAGGAGACAGTTTGTCTCTCTGGAGGTTATAATGGGCTGGTAACTGGGTTTTAAACAACTGAGATTCAAAGTCCTTTTTTTGAATTATTTCTCTGTTATGGACCCAGTCCAGTCACACAGCACATGTATTCTTGGCAAGCTGTTTGTAGGTAGTGGAAGCACAGAAAGGGAGAACTAAGACTGCTAGAAAAGAAATAATCTTGGAGCCCCCACATCGAAAAAGAAAAAAAAAAGGCCGTTTTAATTCTTTTTAAATTCTAAACAAAACCAGCATTAGATCCATATCCTATATTCTGATTTGACCTGAAGTTGGAAAATGTTTGAAGTTGGTATTTCTGGTTCAAGCTCATTTCATTAATAGACAAAACAAGAGCTTCCAGACCATCAGCTCATTTATTTAAGTGCAGTAATTTTCTAAGGAACGTATTGAGAAGGATGTATTCCCCTCACACAGCATGGGCATTGCCCCCACTCTGATCATTCCTATGTGGTATAAAGACTAAGGGTAGAGGAATGGGATAAAGGCAGTGAGTACCCAGGTGCCGATGGAAAGCCAGCTTTCAGGGAATATTGTAATTTCTTGGATTTGGCATGTCCTGGGCAAGCCTGTTTAGAAATGTCTTTTCCAAGCTGTTTATGATTAACAACCTTCTTTCCACGTCCTCCATCCCAAGACCAATATTCCTTCTGCTGCCACTGGACCTCCATGAGTCACCCATTTTAAAATGTGTGGTGGTCAGACGGTACGCTGGCGTGCACATACACACACACAGAGGAACTTAGGGGAAAATGGATGTCAAGACCTATCGAGTATGAAGGGCCTTTGAAAACCAGCCTTCAGAATGTGCTAATATTTACACATTCCCAAACCACCTGGAAATAGGTTCCAACTGCTTTAAAGCATTTTCAATGTCATTTAACTGTATATGCAGCTATTCACAGTTGCACATTAATTTACTCTAAAATCTAATGATAATTTGATCTCTTTGAAAAAACACCTGGCACAATCCTGGTTTTTATCGGAAGTCAAAAATCCTATTTCAACCAAGAAGGAGTCAGGGGTTTTTTTTTCTTCAACGATTTTCAGAAGCATTTTTTTAGCTTTTTATACTGGAGATCCAATGGTTTAGTTTTAAGGCTGTGCTGTTCCATAATCTTCTCGAATAAACATTTTTCTTTCTTCTTGCAAATGTAAGATAGTTTGGATTTCATTAGGTTTGAAGGAGTTTTGATGCAAACACGTCATAGAAATGATGGAAACCTGAGCACCTGAAAACTTAAAAATATACACTCTTGTATGTACCATTTATTCTGTACAGAGCTCTGACAAAGATTTGGTACAAATAAATAGTTGCAGTCCATAATTTACCCCACTAGTGACTTTATTTTGGGTTCCATTTATATATTCTGCTGAACTGGAACAAATAATCTTAATTTTCATATATCCAGCTTCATCTGGAGTCAACTGTAAATAGACAAAGAAACAAGAAGTTTAGTTTAAAATATTTTTAAATAAATAATTGTATACTTAAGGTTTAAAAAAAACCCAACAAAACCAAAACATAGAATCATTCACAGTCCTTTCAAGTCTACCACAGGTAAAAGGGATGAGCTTAAAGTCACTACAGCAAATCTGCACCCGCGTTTCTTTCTTCCCAGTAGCAATAATTATCCTCCTTCCGAATGAACTGTGACATTTAATTGGCTATAAACACATTTTAAGATCTGGGGATGGATGTTACTATTGAATTGGAAAATGCAGCAAGTTTTTTCCAGGCATTGATATGATTCCATCACGTCCTTCTCACTGCCGTGGCCCAATTCAACAGGATTCATGTACATCCAAAGTTTAAGAGGTGAAAATCCAAATTGTTCAGTGCAAAAATCATACAATATAGTAGGGATAGATCCTTTCTGCCCATTCCGTGGGGTAAAAGTCTGATCTCTCCCAGTTAAGTTGGTGGAATTCTTGCTGGTAATATTATATATTCAAGTTAAAATATATATTGCATCGAAAGAGTTAATAACACAAGATTAATAGCTGTTATAAGCACATTGCAGACATCAGGAGTTTGTGTTATAAAATGCAATAAGCACATCACCAGATGGTCTGGTGGATGGTTATAAGCCACAGTTACAAGCATGCGATTGACCTGTTGGACTCTGTAACAATCTCCACAACCCACTAGCCGTGTACTCAACCACCTCGCAGTCACTCATTAACTCTTTGTAAACTATTTACGCGCATGCCGTTAATATACAGCGCCATCACGTTGCCTGCGAGAGGGGCAGGATAGAGCCCTAATTACTTGCAACAGTTTATTAATTCAATACATTAACGGTAGGCACGTGTTGACAGCCGCCGTGCTGGCACGGGGATGCCGACAGACGTTGGAAGCAAGCGGCAGCTGTTCCCCTGCACCTATCGCTCGCGCTGCTGTGCTCACCTTCGGGGTGTCTTTTGACTAATTTGTCACGTTTAGGGGAGACGAACACGAGAAGGCGGAGGTTTGGTGGGGAAGTGGAATTGCTGTCGTGGCAAAGGCTCAGCAGGATTGCAGAGTGCATCGGCAGCCTTGTGAAAGCGCTGTCGAAAAGGCACAAACATCAGCATAATTTATCGGCGGCTATTTTAGGCAGGTGCACGGGAACTCTAAATATATGGCATTCACCACTTGCTGCAGTTGCTATGGATATGATAGCTCAGGCCTGTAACTAGGGTTATAAATGCTGGTGTGTGCTTATTATTGTTGTTGTTATTAAAACATGAATTTTATAGTTATTCCTGCTCAGCTGCTGCCCCTAAATCGTCCATGTAGCTGCATACTTCTTTGAAGGAGGGACACAAGTAATAAACAATATCCTTTCTTCCCTTCTGCTTTTTATTTGCTCCAGGAGGGACCAATCTTGAGCCACTGTTTGCAGTAGTATTAGCGCCAAGAGAATTAGAAATCACTCGGACCCAAAGAATTGTACTTCATTTGGGTCTATCTGATTAGTGCCCTGGTATTTAAGTCTTGTACAAATCTCTTGCACAAATCAATATTTTTTTTTTTTTTTTCTCCATTTGTCTTAAGTGGTTGGTCTCCTGCAGCTGCAGAGATGCTGCTCAGCCCTCTGGTTACTTCTACGCAAATTCTACCTAACGCTGCAGATCTGGGAAAGAAAAGATGGTGGGTGGATGGAGAGGGTCCACAGACACCTCGTCCACTGCAGAGGAGTTAATGGGAACCTGCCCAGCCAGTGTCCGTCTGAGCGTGTGCTGTGCTCCCGTCCACTTGCCGAGAGGAGACTGAGCATCTTCCTGCAGCTGGGAGCCCGCGGAGGTCATGGGGACGTGATGCTTGGTACATGATGCAACTCACAACTGAGCAAAAAGTGGAAAACATGATATAAATGAGCAACCCACATTTTGTCTAAACTTGAAGGGCTTGTTACGAGCCTAGAAAATGCAGTTTATAAATGGAGATCTGGGGGGAAAAGAAAGTGATGTCCAAGGATTTGTCTGTGTACAGATCACACTCACCCAAGCTGCGTATAAAGATGTATCATGAGATGTAATTCCTGCCCAGCACACCTACCTACCCACACCTATCTATAACAAAACTGTTCAGCCTGAAACGGAGCCTGAACAAGGTGAGCTGGCAACGCGTGGAGAAGAGGAGATGGCTCTGCGATGACCGACCTTCATCCTGGGGAGCCGACACGGTTGGAGAAAGCAGGAGAATAAATTTCAACTACTCCCTTATGCCGGTAAAACAAAATGTTCAGATGCTTAAAGGTTATGACAAGCCAGCGTCTGGTAAAGAGGTCAGGCTGCCCCGAAAGCTTTGCAGAAGCCAAAATAAAGTCTAGTCAAGCCTACGTGGAGTACAACGAGCACTGAGGCAAGGAAAATAGTGAGGCCTCTTTCTCCCCAGTGGTGGTCCCAGAAAGCAGCGGTAAGGCTGCTGTTAAAATTTAAAATATGGCTGAGTATTAGGATATTTGCCTTGGGCAGCTACATGTTTTGAGAGACCGGGGTCAGTGGCTGTTTTAACCGCGTCGTTTCATCCCTACTGCCACATTTCCTGAATTTTCCACTTAAGCGGCATTTTAAACAGGACGCAGGTATGCTGGTGGCATTCGGCATCGCACTCTAGAGGGTAACGTGTGTGTGTGTATTCATGCGTTTCTTGCTGTCCATCTGTCTATCTCAAGGACCATAAACCAGCAGTGGAAAAAGAGGAGGCGTGAAGCCCAGTGCAAACGGACAGGAAGAATGATTGTAGAACCAACGGGACAGAGAAGAAAGTCATTTTCTACCACCAGGGAAGATCGAGTCATGACGAAATGATTTCTTATACTAATGGAAATTACAGTTTAGACTTCATGTGCAAAAGGAAAGGAGTGGAAAACTTTGCACAAATCTAGACACATAATATGTGTTGAACAGTGTATGCCTTATTTTTGAAATGTTTTATTTATGATTAGCAGCCTCATGTAGGAGACATTGCCAAGGATCGGGACCTCGGTGGATTGCTAGGCAATAACAAAAGAACTGTGACAGCTCCAGTTTATAGCTGAGCTATTGGGCAAGGTGCAGCAGGAAGAAAAAGTGGAATGAGGTCCAAGTTGGTGGGAGAATGACCTGACAAAATAAACAGGAAAAAACGGAGGGATGGTTTCAGTGAATCTCAGCAAAGATTGCAAATGGCCACAACTTGGGAAACCCTCTCCCTTGGGAAACACATCCTCGATGTATTCAGATGAACTTGGGGAGACAATGATTTATAAGAGTTCTGCATGTTGACTACCTCATTTAATCCATTTGCTGAAAAGTTTCCCTTTTGGATTGGGTATTTTTATATCCAGTCTGTTTTGCTTTCTTGTGATGAAGTTCCAACAAAACATTTTTAATCACGTCTCGATCCAAAGCAAGGCTTAAGCTATTCAAGCTGCTTTCAGGATCCGAGTGGTGTTTAGCTGTAGGATGCCAGATCTGGGTTCCCAGTAAATAAAAACTTCTCACCATTCTTATCAACCTCCTTTGTGCAGGTCCACAGATAAAAGCAGAGGCACAGAGTGTTGACAAGGAAACAGATTTCATCATGAAGCACCTCTGCACATTACCATGATCATTAACTTTAATTTGTCCAAATGATAACTCTTTAATTTTGCACATGGTGCATTTAGTACAGTTTGCTTGAGGTTTTCAGAGTCAAAGATATGACCGTGCTGCGGTTGTACTTGATGAAAAATCCTGACTTAAATGTTTCCACTGAAAATAACAGGACCACTCTTGGAGAAAGATGTCAACGCACAGGAGCTGAATCTGATTAAAAGTGTGCACTGAAGCTGAGCATGTGCATGTGCATGGCTGGCACTGAAAGCATGTGAAAGGGCAAAGAAAGCTGAACCCTGGGCACAGCTCTCCTTAACCTCTAAAGAGCACAGGGCTACGGGCATCTCTCAGTGTTCACAGGAATTTTTCCCATGTACCTCCACAGCATAGAGGGTAAAGATGGCCTGGCAAAGTCCAGCCAAATAATCCCAAATTGTGAATTTCACATTGGCAGCTTGGGAGGATGGAAAACGCTGCAAACACCTTCCATTCAACACTGTGCTGTTATTATAATTTTTTTTTCCTGTTACAAGAATCTGACAGATTCCAGAAACAAACGATGTTACATCACCTATAGGATTGTGTTTATAGAGGCTGTAACCTCTCTGAGGGCACAGCACATCTTTTTGTTCTCTGCTTGTATGGCATCCAGCACGACGTGCTTGTCCATGACTTGCCCTATTCGTCAAAGTCATGAAAGAAAGGCTATTTCATAATAATAGACGTTCTTTATGACAGCAGAATGATAAACGATAGACACCCCGTTCCCATTGCAGCTCTGTCTTTACACAACAATACATTAATTTGTAAATACCACATTACAATCCATGCTGCGTCAATGCCACAATACGCACATAAGGACACTTGTTCTGCTCCGTATCTGGCACAACTGTACAGCGCAAGAGTAGAACTTCACTGGACACGAAGATCTTTCTGGTCCAATTGAACCCAAGCCTTGAAAGCGTGTGCGCAGTTGACAAAGGCTATGATACACACACGTGCAGCAGTCCAGGACAGTCTCACGCCTTATTCTCCCGCACTGAATCTCGAGAGAGTTGTGTTACCACCCAAACGGGCATGGAGCCACGCTCCGGCTTATTATCGAATTATTGACACAGTCCCAGCCGTGTGTGCATGTGTGGCAGTTCTGCCCCGTTGCACGCAGAGGTGGGTTTTTCCCTACCTTCTGTGACACCAGATGAAGCCTTTTCATCTTTCCTAAGGGGCACGAGAGCTGATGTGGGACTAAGACAATACTGGACCGTTCTGACAAGGCAAACGGTACAAAAATGGATGGAAAACCCACAAGAAAAACATGTATAAGGTTGTGGAAAATGATGTAGTAACGCAACTGAAGGCTATTGTAATAAAAGATGTTCAAGAATTTAGATTTAAAAGTAAAAACTTAATTTTGACATTTGCATTAATAACATGACATTTGCACATTTCTTAATGGAGCTTTTTTTTTTTTTAAAGTAGATTATCGCAAATGCTCACAGATGTCTGCTTTCTTATACTTCAGCATCATTTTGATATCTCCCCATGCCAAAGTATCGCAACAAATCTGTGATTACTCAGGACATCCATATGCTGTGCAGCATGGCTACTACGAGCTCTGGTGAAACAGCGGGAACACGGCCCACGTTTTCTGCTTCCGAAAAGCCCAAACCTTTCCTGCTTCAGCTAATCCCACCTCTCCCATTTGGGGCCTGGGCGTAGAATGTCACTGTAGGAGACTAGCAAAGAAACATGCACAGAACGGGCAACATTGGAGTATTCAGTGCAGTTTGTGACTATGGAAGGGGACACATTCCGCCGTTGTTTGTTCCCTCAGGTGAGCCAAGCCTTGCAATTCCCTTCCCTCCCTCCTGCCTGAGCTGCATCCCTACGAGCAGCGCACCTCAGGCTCTCAGGTGTCCAGGCCAGCAGAGCAACAGCAATTAAAATGCAGGAAACAAATAAACAGACCACGTGAAAAGCAAAGCTACGAGTTTCTCATTCCTCCTAAGTCGCCCTCTTCTTTTTAATACATTTTATATATTTTATGTATTTGATATATTTGATACTTTTTTTTTTAAATTTCTGAAGAGCACA
>NW_010104049.1:0-218 GCF_000699245.1 Pterocles gutturalis | reverse complement strand
ACGCGCGAGGATCGGGCAACGTTCCCGCGTTCCCCTCCCTGCTCCCACCGAGGGCACCCATCCTCATGGGCTGTGGGGGGGTGGCAGCACCCCGACCCACCGACAGCTCTTGGGTCTCTTGGGTTTCGTCCCCACGTCCATCTCGGGGTGTCTGGATGGGAAACGTGGAGCGATGGGACCATTTCAGCCCATTTCCCAGATTGGTGGAGCGGGGCGAG
>NW_010104048.1:0-4788 GCF_000699245.1 Pterocles gutturalis | reverse complement strand
CAGCGGGGAGCGGCTGATCAGCGACCCCGCGGGGGAGCTGGGCAGGGTCCAGGACTTTCTGGGCCTCAAGAGGATCATCACCGACAAACACTTCTACTTCAACAAAACCAAGGGCTTCCCATGCCTGAAGAAGGCGGAAGGCAGCAGCAAACCCCACTGCCTGGGGAAGACGAAAGGCAGGACCCACCCCGACATAGACCAGGAGGTGGTGCAGAGACTGCGGGACTTCTACCGGCCCTTCAACATGAAGTTCTACCAGATGACGGGGCAGGACTTTGGCTGGGACTGAGGCTGGCGTGGGAGAGTCCCCCGTAATGGCTCACCCAGCACGGTTTGCGTATATAAAGAGATATATATGTATGTAAAATGTACAGAAATCTATTTTATAATAATTTATTTTTAATTCCTAAGCAATTAATTCACTAAGCTGCCTAACCGCACTGGCTAGAACGGTAGCCCGTAACCTGTTTAACATTCCACGGTGATTAATTCTAATATGTTTCTCCTTTTCTTTTTTTTTCCTCCTTCTATTTTCTCCTCTTTTTGGTTTGGTTTGTAACAGACGGTGCTTCCATTTTTCCTAAACAAAGTTTGTATTTAAAAAAAAAAAAAGTCAAAAAAAGGGAGAGTGGCAGGGGAGGGGCGGGGAGGGAGGGAAAGCACAGATTTATTTTTGTTACGGGTATCTGGCCTTTATAAACACTTGCTTTCCCTATTCCAGTGTCCCAGTCTCTGCTCCGGTGTTGTGCTCCCTCATCCAAGTTAGTCCCACAGCCCCGAGGGTTTTTTCTCTGGGGTGAATGAGGAGGGAGGCTGGGCATCTCCCTGCAACCCACATACCTCTGCTGAGCAGCAGCGTCTTTTACCGGTGGCCATAAAGCATAGGGACCCCCAAGCCATAGAGCTCCTGCTCTGCACCCCGGGACTTTGCCGGGAGGGACACGTGCTGGGTTCGGAGCAGGAGCTGCAGAGCCCGTTGCATGGGCAGAGTCGTCTCCTCGATATACTTTTCCTTCTGGCCTTTTGTCAAGGAGGCTCTTTCCCACGCTCCCTCTATGCATTTTAAATCTTTACTGCAGGACAGATGTAAGAATACAGGTATCCGGCTGTGACACGCTCGGTGCTGGTCTGAATGACTGGCAAGAACGTCGCTCCAGGAGTGCCCGTGCACGCAGGGCGCTGGGAGGTGGCTGTGCCGGCAGCGCGGGAGCAGTGTCCCCCCACCACGGACACCAGCAGAGCCACGTGAAGAGCCCAGGTCTCTGCTTGGTGCCATCCCCAGCACAGAGGGTGTGCCAGGACACGGTGCAGGCAGTGCTACCTCCAGCCCCCGGTGCACAATGGGGAAACTCAGCCTTGGCCCCTTGATTCCCGTTAGTTTTTGGTCCAACACCCTACGCGTGGTCTCTCCCAAGGAGCAGGGTTTGCTTAGAGCCAGGAAGAAGTGTTGCTTTGCCAACAAGGATGAACCTGTAGAAAAGCCGAGGAGGTCTGGGCTGTCCTGGGGTTGGGGTGTTGGTGCACCCCCACACAGCCGGGTGCCCCCCCGATGCCCTGGGTGAGTGCAGGGCTGGCAGCCGGGCACTTAACCATCAGCCCAGGTACAACAACCTGGAAAACCTTCCCCTCAGGTGGAACCAAATGCCTTGGGGCGTTGGGACAGGTTGGCGGGGCTCTCCTGAGAGCTCTACCGGTGTTTTGTGTGCTTGGGAGGTTTTGATAAATACCAAGTGTGTCTGATGCCTTCTTGTTGCTGCTGGAGGTTCTGCTGGCTCCCCTGGAACATTTTCAGAGCAAGGTGATAGCAGAAGTGGTTTGCTCCTTGAATTTTTAAAAGAAGCAGGGCCATGTTGTCTCTGGGAAAAAATAATCCCCACGCACCTCACCTGCAAGCGCTGAAATGACATACCGCACCGAGCGTGGAGCTCGCTGGGTGCATCTCATGGTGTTACCCTGGGAACACTTGCGTATAGCAGGCGGTGTAAGTAAAACTCCAAACACCAAATACACCAACAGGCAGAGCACGTGAGTTGTTTTAATGCTCTAGTTTCACGCCTTGCCTATATAAACGCCTGCCCTGCACCTCTCCCTGCTCCCCCATAGCAAACCAGTTTGGAGCCCCACGGTGCTGAGCTGTGCCCAGCTGCGGTCGGTGCATTCAGCGGCATTTCCCAGGTGTTTCCTTTACTTCACAGCCTCCGTGCTCTTACCTGCCCCTTACAGCTCTCCGCTGTGGCTGTTTGCGGAGCAAAAGTCTCTTTGGAGCCTGGGCTGCTCTCCCTGGGTCTGGCCCTGGTCCTGCTCGGGTGGGTACAGCGAGGAGCAGCCCCAGCTCGGGGTCCGCTGGAGGGGTCTGCAGGGAAAGCGCTGCCCTTGGGCGCTGGGATTGAACCAAGGGCACGTGGCTCAGTGGTGTCACGTCTCTGAAGGGATTTGGGGACTGGCACCCCTGGCGGGGGTGGGTTCAGACATGGGGTGCAGCACCCTGGGGTGCCCTCAAGGAAAGGGGGATGTGAAGCGTAATGTCAGGATGGAGCTGCCCAGCAAACCTGCTGCCAGCAGGATGCAAATCCCTCCTGGGGGTTTGCCTCCAAGCACATCTTCTTACAAAAAAAGAAAGTTGGGCAAATCCTTTTTTTTTTTTTTGCCCTGAGCCATTTCTATCACTGAAGTGACACTTCAGCCTGACGCTGTCCCACGTCTAGAGGTCACAGGTGTGAGGGTGGGACTGGTGGGCTGCACAGACCCCCCACACCACCCCATCCTGCAAAACACAGCCGCAGCCCTTGAGCAGTGGTTGGATCTATGCACGTTTGGGGTCTTGGGTTTTTGCTCCAGCCAAGTCCCCGGCTCTGTTCCCCACTGCCGGGATGGGTGATGGATGCATGACTGCATCTGCTTCAGCACGAACCTGCTGCTGGATGGAGGGGAAGCGGCTGCGGGGGTGGGGGGAGAGAAGAAAATTCTTCCTGGTGGCAGAGTGATTTTGGGGTCTCAAAACCTCAGTCTTCCTACTCGCCGGCTTATGCAATGTACAGAAAGAAGCTCGTCCTCTCCCCTGGGCCTTTGGGCGAGCTCCCAGCCGCGACCGTGCCGCTTCCCCGGGCGGTTTCGCTGGCGGAGCCCCCGGGACCTGCTGCCTTGGCGGGGTTTCCTTCCCGGGGGGTTCCCTCTGGGTGTGCCTGCCTGCTTGGGAGCGCTGGAAGAACTCACATCCCCTGCGTCTTCCTTCTTGCTTTCTTGGAAACAACTTTGTAATATCCCGATGCCTTCCGCAGCTGCCCAGCAGCGTGTGGGCTTCGTTCGTATAATCGAGCCCTGCTGCAAAACGCTCTCGTGAAGCAATCTTGTTGAGGAGTAGGAGTACAGAGGGAATAATAACTCTTCTAACCTTAAGCAAATTGTTAGCCCTGGCTCAATATCCTTCGTCATGAAGTCTGCAGTAGACTTTTAATGTAAAAGCCTTACCTAACAAATAAGCCAAGGAAGGTGAGTTCCCTGTAGTGTACATCTGGTTGTTAATACTGGAATCACTGCTGTTGTCATCGTTTTTTAAAAATACACCTTTCTTTTGAAGTGAAGCTTGGAGGTGTGATTAGAACTTTTTTTTTTTTTTTTCCACATTGTAACATTAATTTATGGCTGAGTTTCATTCAGTCCTGTATTCAGAAGTGCAGTACCGGTATTAGTGATGTGTTGTCTGTAACATGGTACTATAGAGTAGCCAATTTGTAAGAAAAAGAACAAAATGGAAAGAAAAACAACAACAAAAAAATCCACAAAAAAGAAAAGCTGAAAAAAAATGTAAATTGAGTATTTTGTGGTATGTACAACACAAATTAATTTTACACAGAGAAAGATGTTTCTAGGAAAATGAAATTCTGATAATTCATACTATTTGTATGAACAAATAAAAGCTCTATTTTACCAGGTGATGGTCATGCTTGTATTCATTCAACGCTGCACAGCCAGAGGTGGCCTCCCTGCCTGGGTTTGGTGGTGCTGCCGCCCGACCCCCGCATGTCCACCCCACTAACGTCCGTGCAACCGTGCCGGCCCCCCGGCAAAGCCCAGGAGTGTGTGCTAAAGCCGGGAGGGTCTGATCACCCACGTGAGCACCCATCCCACCCAGGGGGGTGTTTGGGAGCCGGGGGCTTTGCTGGGTGGGGAACATGTGGGGGCTGATCTGTCCAACACACCTTCATCAAACCCCATCTCAGTGGTTGGAGAAACCATCCTCCTGCACTGGGGATGCTGGAGGACAAATTCAGCCCTTTACAGCCAGTGGTGGGGAACCTTTCTGGTGCCAATTTTATTTTCAAAAGCATCACACTTACAGGAGTGATGCTGGTCCAAACCTCCGGGGCCAGCGGGTGCTATTGCTCCTGACACACTCAGCACTTTAAGATCAAAAAATTCATTATGATGAAATTCAGAAGAGTCCCAGGCCAGGGCTATACAAAGCAGCACCTAAAGAGCGTTATGGATTTATGTAATGCAGCAATTGCCACTTAAAGAAACTGAATTAAAATAATTTAATTTTTCTTAGCAAGTCTTGCATCCGGTCTGGAGTAATTGATGGGAGTCTTTCAGATTGCCTGTTTTCCAGAGACCTTCTAGAAAAGGAGTCAAAAGTAAGCACAAAGTTTAATATAGTGATTTAGGAAGAGTTCAACTTGGAAACCTCCAGCTTGTCAGGACTGTAATTAGCTGCTCCCAAACTCTGGCAATACTTAAGCTCTATAGGTGCCTCATTTTTAATATATATATATATATGTATATACACAC
>NW_010104047.1:0-3265 GCF_000699245.1 Pterocles gutturalis | reverse complement strand
ATTTTAAAAAACCGTGACAAATCTTAGGATAGAAGACAGGATTTTCTGGTTTTATAGTATGCATATGGCTGTCTGTGCACAAATTGGGAGAGCAATCTCTTCTGCTGTTTCTCTGCAATTAAAAATTATAAAAATTGGAAGAAAGCTTAGTAAGTTACTGAAGTGTTTTTATAGTTTTTTGATCAAAAAGCAACTTTCTCTTAAGGAGACTATAATTTAATAGAAGAATATTGACAAATAGTGTTTTTAAAGATTGAAGTGTTACTGTGTAAGAAGAAGAATAATTTTGAGGCTATAGCTCCTGATTTAAACATTTTATACAATTTGTGTAATAACTTCTCATAATGAGATTGAAGTGGGCTGCCCATACTTGAATATAAATCTAAATAAAATACAGTTTATATAAAAGAACTACAGGATATTGCTCAACAGCTGCTTTTAAAGCTCCAAATATGACATGAAATTTTTAAATACAACTTTAATAGCACTTAAGGAGTATTTACTACTATTGTAGAACCCCTGCAAATCGTGTGCTGTACTTCAGGTGCGTTTACGCACATGGCACAAAAGTTTTCTTCACCGAAAAAAAAATGGCTGCTTACTTTCTCCAGGTATTCTACTAGAAAAATAGATGAAAAGGTTAATTGCATACATTTTGGCAGACTTTAGTTACTAAAGAGCAAAATAGAATGAAAGATTACCCCTTTTGTCTATGGGTTCTTGAACATGTAATCACCTTCGTGATATGAAGTATTGATAGGGAATATTATTTGTCTCAGAAAATAAATAACAACATCTGGATTAAATCCAATTATAGATGTAAAAGATGTCAATATTTGGGTTCTGCATTGTGAACTTCCTAATGCAGAACCCAAAAGATGGGAAATTAGATGACAGAATTCATCTATATGTATTTCTGTGAGTTGATCTACAAAATCTGGATGGAAACACTTGAAGGTGCAGTAACATTTGAGCAAAAAAAAACCTTGTGCTGTCAGAATTTTTTTCATCTTTTCTCCTGTAAGTGCAAGAAGGCTGTGCAAACCAAGAAGCTTTGTACCAGTCTAAAGTGTTAGTCTTGCACAGGTGTTGCAGAATATGATGCAGTCTAAGGAGCTACGTGTTCTTCAGTTGAAATTGCAAATGTGGTTCGGGCAGTGATGGGATAGTTAGTGGTGTCTGCAGTCATTTGCAGTTGTGTTTCCTCCCTGTTTCCTAAAAGTGCATCTTCTAAAGTCCTCCTGTTTGTGCTGTTAGCTGGGAGAAGCAGCAGGAGGAGTAGCAATAACAGGACACTCATATATCTGGAGATGTCAGTAGCACGCATGGAAACAGAGAAATGTTTGGCTTTCACAAACCATCCCTGTGATGGCAAAGGCTATCTCTGCATATCCTTTCCAAACCATCGCTCAGCAAGTTCAATGTACATTTGCCAGCAAGTCTCTTGGAGGAGGAGTGAACTCTTTCATCCTTGTGGAGTTCCTGACACAAAGTGCAATTATCTTGGCTTCCTGAGAGATGGATGAATTTTACTATCGTTTTGTGTAGGTGACTGTCAGAAGTCTTCAGATGTCAAAAAGTCATTTTTGCATGACTTTCCAAGTCTCCTTTACAGCTGTCACATTTTCAACCCATCACAAATATTTACTGTCTCAACTCTCAAGGCTCCAGGTTTCACTGAAAATGTTTCATTCACTTGTTTCAGGACTATATGAACTTTTGCTGCAATTTACATGTCTCCTCAGTTTCAGGCCTTAGGTGGTACACTGGTATTTATTTACTGATTCTACCATTGATTTTTCCTTAAGGTATACGAAAAAGAGCTGTATTAAAAAAATAGCAGCCTCTCTCAAATGGACTTGAATTTGAAGATTACATGTGAAACCCCTCTGCAGTGCAACATGTGGATGTGCTTGGTTTCAGGTCTTCTTTACTTAGCTACAAAGACAGTATTACTGGGAATCTGCCTTAATTTTTCTTAAGAAATTGACAGATATACCTCAAGCAGTTTTTAACTGCTACTTCCACATTAAAATTGGACCAGGCAAGCAGTCTTGCAAGCCTTGTAACTACAGTAGGAGACTTGCCTGCCTTGCTCTGCAGGGCTTGCTGCTATTGCTTGTGCTTGCCCTAAACTGTGACAAAATTTTAAAAAAAATTAAACCCTGTTATATGCACTTTTTGATACCAGCCAACACTTCAATCAAATACTATTGTCAAATTTCAGTACACTGGCTATCTATATTTCCTGAAGCAGCTCGTGAACATATTGAATTATTTGGAATGAAACAAAGAGCTTCATACGTGGTGCTGGGTTTGAGGTGTATATTGGGGCACGTTTATTAAAAAAGATACTTTGGGAAAGATGAAAGAGAATGTCTCTGTTTCAAATTAGGTAGTATTTTTTAAAAAGCAGTTTTGTTTGCTTGACCTTTGGAAAGAATAGTCTACTCAGCAGTTCTTAAGTATTGTAAAATTGCTAATTTGAAAGAGCTGCTTGTAATACCTATGCGAGGAGAGACCAGACAGGTCCTGCACCTAATCCAAAAAAAAGTTCTTTCTGGGGCTGGAGGGGGTTGTATATAGATATACTCAGGAAGTCATTGAGTTGCTTGAAATCAAGTAAAAAACCAGCCTTCTGAAACACAGTGTACAGGAGAAGAGTTGCTTAAACCCCTTTTTTTGATTTGTCTTCTGCCTGTCTATTTGCTTTACAGTTTTTTGCTTGTTGCTTCTATTTTTATCTAGGAGGTTAATTGTTTCAGTCCTGGAGAAATGAAATCTGACTTTCGGTCTTGTTTGAGGATCCTACTGCTCAGAGAAGGTCTGGGCAATTGTGTTGCTCTTGCTTACTTGAATCCTGTTAAGTCTAGCTGGGAGCAAGGTACCTTTCACCAGTTTCACATATTTACTTTTTGAAAACTGCAATTCCAGAGCTTGCTAGCATAGCAACCATGTTATTAATAGAAATTAACTGAATTATTTATAAGAATGAATAGCCATCTAGCATCTTTTGAACAACAGTTAGGTTTTAACAGTCTGAATCTAGCCTCGTTTGAACAACAGTTAGGTTCTAACAGTCTGATTGATGTCAACAATCAGGAAGGATGGCAAATGAAGAATATGTACATGTCTGCTTCCTATGTCAGTAAATTAAATGCATAAAAAATGTGGCACCAGTGGCTATGGAACAGGTCAAAATACTGTAATTTTATCCATGAAATAATTTGTTTTCTGTAAAAACCTTATGAATGAATGATACTCT
>NW_010104046.1:0-36309 GCF_000699245.1 Pterocles gutturalis | reverse complement strand
TCCTGCTGTTATTTGGTAAGTCAACATAAGGAAGGCACGTGATTTCTTATGTGATGTTCAAGAGTGCCTAAGAGAATGAGGACGTGCACTCTTGTTAGGACTTTGGAAATGCCATCCCTGCCTGTGTCCTGATCACACTGACACATTCCTGCAGCCCAAGCCTGGCAGTCTGCATAGGCCAAACCACATTCTCCTTGCACAGATGGTGCTGCAGGATCAGGAGCTTACTGCTTAAATGAGAACTCAAACTTCAAGACAAGCTTAAGGAAAAAAAAAAAAAATTGAACAAATAATTTCCTTGTAATTTCACCCAATCTGTTAAAATGTTTATAAATGGTATTCTGTTACTTTGAGAGAGTTCACTTCATAAATTTACTGATACTTCTAATGGAATTGTGCCAACTGGGATAACCTCCGTAAGAAGTCACAGATACAGGGTCAAATGTGAGAAACAGATTGCATTGTAAACATCCCACGTGAGTATAAAGGTAGTCATAAACCATGAGACTCATTGTTTTTAAATCAGATGTGCGTGACGGAGTCAAAGTCTGCAGTAACAACAGTTTTGAGCAGCTGAGTCACATCCAAGGAAGAAAAAAACCCCCGAAAGTACAAAAAGGCAAGTGCCTCAGTTTGCTACATAAAAGCAGAAATATGCGGTTGCATTAACTGAACCAGTGCAACATGTTCAGGAATAACAGTTTTAGAACAACTGATGGTGCAAACTAAAACACAACCAACAACCCATCTCTGTGAGAAGGAAAAGGGTATCACATGGTTTGTCCTCACTAGTTTTTTTTCTGCACCTTTAGTGACCAAAAATGACACAAGGTAAAAAATTCAAGCCTCACTGAAATAATTGATGAGATTTCCATAGAATTCAACAGTGTCAGGATTTTATCCTAGGAGATTGGTTAGCTATTCAGTTTCTACGCTGGTGGAAGAAAACTGTTCATATATTACTGCAGTTCCTTCACTGAGCATTAAATAAGGTACGTAGCATGCCAACACCACCTGCCATCCACCAGCCTCACAACACACTCGAGAAGCCTCTCAGCAGAATGGGGACATAGGCACATCCAAAAACTATAATTTCCATTCAACTCATTGGAACTGAGGCACAAAGAGGTTACAAGATTTGTGCAAAGTCCCCAGGTGATCCCGATCCCCAAGCCTGTTGGACAGCCTAAAAGTTTAGGCTGATTTTAACACAGATTTGCGACTCTTCAGGACATTTTTTGCATGCAAGCAGTACCTTAGCACAGCATAGATGCAGAAGTATTCCCTGGTACTTGCTAGGTTCTGACTCTCAACTAGGACTTCGTTCCAGTTCACGTGCTAGCAAGCTCTTGGTCTGAGTAATTTTCCAGCTGCCATTGCAGACTTACATAAAACCTTGATAAGCTTTCAGTGCGACTGAGTAATCCAATTATAAAGTGAACAGGAAGGGGTTTTTTCCTCAAAAACTTAAGCATAATTTTTCTGAACTGTGTTCTCTTCCTAAAGCAATTGAACAAACCAGTGTACCGGTTTCATTAAACAGTTCCAAGAGGGCCAGTTTCTTCAAGCCTTCTCAGTGAAGGTGCAGATAAACATACCCATACTTGAAAAAGAGGAATATCAAATTTCTAGGCGGTTAAATAAAATGCAACATATAAAATAAGTTTTAATGCATTTTCATACAACATAACAGGCATTTGTGAGTATCAGCTACTGAGCTATAGTTCATAGCAAAACACCACAACATCGAGACAGCTGTGCAAATCCTTTTCTTCCCTGGCGAGCAACAGAAAGAACTGAAAAATATCTACATAATTAATTTCAAACACTTACAGAGCAGACCCCTGGAAAGTACATTTCATACATGAAGAACGACAGAAACCCGTTCTCACTAAGGGGCACATACAAGAGAAGCCCGCATCTACAGTTGGGTTTGTTTTAGGGCAAGAGTTACATGTATAAAATTACTTTCTTCTCATAATCAAAATGAAGCCTTTTGAGAAATCCGAGAGTCATCATCAGCCCATAATTCTAATACAGGCAGCTGCTGTTGTATCACATGTGCTGTCCTTATTGGCCAAGCAAAGATATTTTATTGGTGAGCAAATGCTGCTCTAAACCCAGGGAAAATGTTGCAGATGATGTTTTTTTTATTGGTGAGCAAATGCTGCTCTAAACTCAGGGAAAATCTTGCAGGAGAGGAACAGGATTGTAGGGGGGAACTAGATAGAATGTCACAGAGCCAAACCCCAAACCTTCCCTCTGACACCTGCCACACATCAGCAGAAACTCTCCCTGAACCACCAGGCAACCCACTGTCCTACCCTACTAAAATAACCACACACAAAATATTCTGATACTGGTCTACAGTCACCATCTCTTCAGGGCAAGAACTCATTTGCTGCGTGACATCCAGTCCTTGTTGTATCCTCATGTGAAATCACTAGTAAATTAACAATTAAATTTGTAAAAAGCTAAGATACAAGAACTGGGAGTGATTTTCTGTACTAAGGACTGCATTGATTCCCTTCTTTTTCAACCATGCAGCTACCAGATTTTATTACAAAGCTGTTTTCACTGAAGCTCCTTCACTTCTAGTACCTGATGAGGACAGCCAGCAGGGAACTCCAGCGCTATTGTAAGGCAACTCAAATAGTGAGAGATTTGCCCAATATTTATTACAAAACCACCGGCACAGACTTCTTAGCATCAGAATTTAACAGTGGCCTATGACACTGCTATTTTATGTGCCATATATTATCCTACTAAAAGAGCGGAGTGATGTCTAGCTTCTAAAACATAAACTCTATTTTAGGGCACCAACACATTTCAGCTCACAAAAATCACTTTCAGCCTTTTGAAAAAGGAAAAATAAGGCAGCACTACAAAGGGAACCTGTCTAACAGTCTGCCTCCAGGCTTGGGGACAGTTCTGCTCATTGATTTGCAAGCAATGGTTTGGGAGCTCTGGTTACCAAATGTTTACTGAGAAAAATTCTGATTATATTTTAGGCAAGCTTTTTTATCTGCTACCTTTTAATGTGTTAATTTACTCTACTGAAAAGCCATAGGGCCACATTCACCCCTCTGATAAGGCTTCTGTTGTAGCAGCACCACGGGATGTGCACCGAAGGCACTATTCATCTGTGGAGAGATCACCAAGTAATATTGTCAAAATAAACACTTCTGAGTTGCACATCCTTGAAGAAAAGATAAAGGGATTGTGAAGAGAATGAGAAGGAAAAGAACATCAGAGATGAAGAAAATTAGATAAAGGGCCAGGAAGAAACTGTTTGATGTAAACAGAGTGACAAGTTAGATTAAGAACTCTCATTAAAGCATGCAGTAGTTGCCTATAAGCAATCCAGGCAAGGAATTTGTTTACAACTCTCTGCCAAAATCAACAGCAGATGCAAACAATCATCAGTACTGGGATTTTAAATAATATTAAATCTACTGCATCCAAACACTCACTAGGACTATGTGAAGGAAATCCACAGCTCGGTGCCATTATCATCTTTGTCTCACTAAGTAAACAAGGTTATGCCCTGCTGCACATTGACATGCAGGCCCTGCAGAAGCTACTACTAACAGGAGTGTGCCACTAACTATTCCTCGGTATGCATATATCTCTGAAAATATATACTGGTGCCAAGATTTGATTGCTGGTGTGGAGGAAAAGATAACTTTGTGAGGACTCATCTCAGGTACGACTGTATGTTAATGCAGAACCTGCTGCGACTTTACCAAGTTAGGAAAACAAAATTAGGAGATGTGCTGGAAAACTTGTTATTTTTGTTCTACTGCACTGATATGCAGTGATGCCTTTTACCAGGAAGTGTCCATCAGAAGTTATATAGATGCTAAAGTAAAAGCAACTGCTTCCAGAGCAGATGGCGATTGTAAAGTGAATCAAAGGAACCCAATACCTTGCTCAACAACAGTGAGGAATTCAGGTTTTGGCCAAGGCCACTAGGCACAAACCCTATTGTAACTGAACCAGATTTAATGGGAGCTCCTCATTCCTTAGTCCCAGGTTAACAACCCCCTCTAGTGACCTTAATTTACGGTGGGGAATTTTTTCCTCAGCAGCTCGTTGGCTGAGGTCCCTGTACGATTCTGTTAAGATGATGGGAATTTAAGTCACCACTTTCCTCCTGGCATGCTTACAGGTTAAAAAAATATCTGGCCTGGGAAGAACACGCAGTGAGAGTGAAGTTACACAATGTGCTGGCAGCAAAACTGTCCCAAGCAGCTGAACTCTCTGCCTTTCCCCAGCCCCTATTCTCACCCTCATGCAGGAGTTCACTGCCCATAAGCTGCTTTTTGTGCCAATTCCCTGTGGGGCCATGGTGCAGGTCAGACCATTGTTATGATCCACGTTAAAAATAACCCTGCCTAAACCAACCCCACTGCTGAGGCCACCAGATCGTGTATTTGCACCATAAGACACTTAGTTCCTTTGACAGTGTTGTGCACAGACAAAGGCAGAAAACTACGTCAGGTGCCACTTTCTCAGGCGTTAAAGAAAATGTAAGACTGGTGAGCCACCAAATTAAAATTCTGGTTATCATTGGAGCTGGTTTTAAAGACTGACGTGAAGTAACCAAAGGCATAAGGGCCCTCTCTGTTAAAATTCCAAGTGAGATCACAGATGGGGACATGAAGTGGTGGGAAACCACCAGCAACAGGAGAAAACAAAGCATCCATGTGCAAAGCCGAGTATCACCCTGCAGCTCATGACTCATCATTTTGACCATTCATTGAGGGAACTGACTGCTCATTTATCTCAAACAAAAGGTGTCTTTCCATTTTATACCATTGCATGGAAAGGCTTCTGGCAAAAAGATCTGAAAAAAAATGACAGAGCCTCCTGTTATTTAAAGATGACATTTGACAGGTCAAGTCTAATCAACAAAAGACTGTTCATAGCCAGCAGACTTTTTCCCATAGATTTTAAAAAAGATTAGAAGAAATGCCTTTTATCTGAAATTTCCTTGTCTGTGTACTAGGAAGGAGACTTGAAGGCAAATATGAAGAAGAGAGTGTATTTCTTTTATTAGTTGAAATTATACAGTCCAAATGGCACAACCTCTCTGTATGGCCTGTCTCCTATAGTGAAAAAGGGACTGACAGCTATGAGAGAAGCAGATTTGATCTCATTTTCTCATTACATAATCTTTGGTTGTGCAATGCAAGAGTCTATAAAGAGTAAAAAGGAGGATCTGAATACACATAGTATAAAACGCAACTACTTCTTCACATCACTCACATTTCAATACCCTTCTGGTGAGCTACATATAAATTCTGTTACTTTGCGTGCCCTTTAGGATAACACTGTACAAACAACGGCAGAAAGACTTATTATTTTTAAAGGTGTTTTACAGTGTGCTTTCAGTTGCAGGTCCCGGCTTTTGAGATGTCCAGAAGAGAAGAGATGGCTTGGTTTTTGCTTGTGTTCTGCAATGGTATTTGTTTGCAGTGGTATTTGTTTATATATTCCAGATAAAACAGAAAAAAAGAAACAAAATTCCACACTATTTTAAGCTATTCTGTGTCCTGCCAGTGCCTCATTTGTATGCAGCATACACTAGATTTGCCTACAAGGATTTAGCTCAGTAGCTGGCACATGTACATTAGAGAACAACATACACAGTTTCAATCAATTTCAAATGTTCTTACAATGGGAAATAAATATGAAGAGTGGTTGTTACTGAAAGTTAAAAAAATTCAATCAACAAATTGTAAAATCGCAAAAGGTCAGACAAATTTAATAAAATATTTCCATTTACCTTCCTCAGCTTTACACAGCCTGTTCAAAATAATAAGATTCTCTGCAGAGAGCCTTTATCCAACTGTTTATATCAATTCGTACAAAATATCTGTTTGAATTACCACAGCAATACAAGGATATAAATTCCCAACACACAACATGCCAAATTCAACATAAGTTATGCTTTCTAGGCATCTAGACGTTTTCCTTTTCTGTACTCCAAATACATTTTCATTTGAAACAAATTAAAAAGCATGTAGATGTTAAAACATAATGACAGCTTAGAATTCAAGTGACTTGTGCAACATTATTTTGTGCTTTCTACTTCTCCATTTCCTCCTACTGCAATTAAAATTCATCATGCCCTTCTACATATAAAATAGCAATGCATCAAGTTCAGTCCAGTACAGGTTTTCAACCCTCAGACTTGGCTTTATACTACACGAGATCCTTGCAAATTAAAAAAAAGTGCATCTCTTTTGTGATCTATCTTTTACGTTGGACGATGTGAAGCTCTGATGACTCAATGTAGGAATGCAACCTTGAGGTATGATTGCAGCCTCGGAATAATTCTTAAATGTAAAAAGAAATTTTTAGAGTGTGCACGCCCTTTCTGGATTTAAAAAAGACACCGTTATAATGGTGCTACTAGAGCCACGGTACAGTACATCATGGCACATCTCCATAACAGAATCAAGGACATGAGATAGAACTTCTATTTACACAAACTTGATGCCACTTCCAGAAAAATATGACAGGAAAAAAAAGAGGAAAATATTATTTCCTGAATGTCCTGAATTTTTAGAAGATTCCTTTTACTTTCTCTTCAGCAACAGAGTGGTCCTCCACGACCGCATTTTCCCTGACCTCTTTAGTATGGACTGTAAGTGACACCAGAGGAACTGGGAATCACATGGCAAACTGCTTCCTTCGAGAGGATGCTCACCCATGCCCCTTTACTCACAAGCCAGCTTGCTGTCAAAACTTGAAAGGGCAATAGCAAAGGCTTGTAGTGCGCACATTGGGTAGTTGTAGTCCATGGTGAACACATCCTCAGCCACGCGGCCAAACTGCATCACTATGTAGTCAGCTGCAAGAAAGGTCATAAAAAGTGACAAAGCATTATTTCTGTTTGCAGCCCTTACTAAGTACGTATGCATTCAACATCATCCCCTGACCCAGTTCAACAAAATACAAACATGCTCACTCATCAAACTTTGCAACACGTATTCATGCAAGTGGGTGTGTGGATACCTTGCAGAGAAGCAAAGGTAGTTTGAGTGAGGAACAGTTGAGTGATAAAGGACTGCAAGACTTGTTACTGTCTTAAAAATTACACAGATAAAAACTGGGTTTTACAAGCACAGAGAGAAAATTGTTTCTATATAGAATGCTCAAATCTCTTCTATAGACTTAGTGCCGAGTTTCACATGTACCAAGAGCCAGTTAATTCTATTCCTACCTAACTTCAGGCAAGTGGACATGGGAGGGTAATGGGGGAAGAGAAGGCATGATTGTGATCTAGACCTAATCATGTCTCTCTGTTATACCATATTCAGAAATTCTTCCTCAACCTTTTTTCCCTTTTGTACTCTTTGTCCGCAAGAGGGAATCTCAGCCTCATTCACAGTTTGAAATGCTTCATTGCAGAAGCAGGTGTAATTGTTTCACCTTATAAAATGCAGCAAATGCATATATCAATGTTTAAACTCAGTGTTGCTCTTGGAGACTGGCACAGTCACTTTCACCAGTTTCCAATATTCCCTGCAGTCGAAGCATGGCACTGATGTAGCCCAGTGCGCTCCAGCACCTGCTGACTGTGCCCACCTGCAGTGAGCGGAGCCGTATCACTCCACTGGAGCGCTTGTCTTTATCCCTGCTCCAACAGCTGTACCTAAGCCTGAGATAAAAGGGGGCTGTACATTGCTGGTAAGGTCTGTGTGATGGTGTGAAAGGCAGTTCCGACATTTTCAGGGTGTTCTGTAGAACTGATGCCACAAAGATTGTTAATAGCAGAGTGGATGTGCAGTGGCACCAGTCTGATGGCCACTGTCTCCAGCCAGGCAGTGTATGGGGACCTGAGTGAACAAAATAACCAAGGAAGGACTGTCTGATACAAGTGCTTGAGCAGAGTGATACTGCCCCATGGTCCTGCTGTCTGGAAGTACCACATCTCTGAGAGCAGAAACGACTCTAAACTGCTTGTTGCTCCATTCACAAGCCAGGCAGCCAAGAGAGAAAACTAAGATAGCACATAGCAGAATCACCCGTCTCAAGCATGAGCATTCGAACACCCAGCTTGCCTCTGTCATGGTCACAAGGCAGAACAGCATTAAGTTGGACCCACATAACTACATTAAACTCACTCAGGTAACAACAGTAAGAGCAGAATCACTGTCAGGCTGTGAATTCAGTACTGTTTCTACACATTACAGACAGAGAGTTATACTTACGATCATTGTCATGAATAATTTGGAAGTTTTTCACTGAGGCCTGTGTGACTCGACCATGGAAATTTAAAACATAGGACTGGGTGTCATCATTCCAGACTGGGGTTTTGTTATGCAGCTCTATGACACTCTCTGTATTTTTGTTCTGCCATCTTGCAAGAAGTGTCTCATGTTCCTGCACACACCACAGATACACACTTCAGTTTAACACTCTCACAAGACAAAAAAATAAATTCACACAAAAACCCCACATTCATAAACCCTAGCCCAAAGGCTAAACTGTCACCCTCAGCCCTCAAAAGAGCATCATTGAAGGAGACAGGGAACTCTTAATGTGCATGTGCATTCGAGTCCTTCCCACAGCTTGGAAAAGGTTAGTTTTATCTTTTGTTATCAAAACACATTATTATTTGTAGTGCTTTTGTGAGTCACAGAACCAGTCACGCATCCCATTGTTCTCCAATTGTTCAAATACTGTTTTTTTTTTAATCTCTAAACCTTTAGAAATGCAAAAAAACAACGCTAACTGGAAAAGAATTCAAGTAATTTTTATTGTCAACTGATGGTATGACTTACATTTCGTGGTCTGATGGAAACTCTTTCATGGTCCATATTCATTCCTGGTACGATCACACTCATTTTACGAGGTCCTTTAAACCCCAAGACATTTGTTTCCTAAAAATGTTTAGAAAAGAGTTCATCATGTTCTGTATTTTTAAAGTTAATTTCTTCAACAGAGAGACACAGTGGCAGCCCAGGGAACTTATTTGTTAGTCAACTCAAAAACCATCTTGAAACTCCTACCTTCACTGGCACTGCCAAACAATCTAGCTTTGTCTTACAAGCTCCGACAACAGGAAAAATGGAAATAGAGAGGTTTCCAAAAACACTCCTAGCATTGGCTGCCAGCAACCTTAATACAATTTAAAAAAAAATTCCCTTTGTTAAAAAAGGATATGAACTAACCAGATTGCTTGGCTACTGCTAGGTCCCAAAATAAAGTAGTTGTAATTTAAAAATCATAAAATGCAGTCACACATTTTGATGAGAGACAAAATTAAATATATGGGACCAACTCAATTTATTCCAGAGCCAGCACAAAAGGAACAAGAAGATGCTGCCAGTAAGAGCATCTGTTAGCAGTGCTGTGGTTTTCAAAGTCTTCAGATATGTTATGCTTAGAGATGAGCATGGTAAAAAACAAACACATTAGCATGAATGCAAATTTCTGAGCTATGAAGGCAGGGAAAGTAAAGAAATAACATGGGCAGCAAAAACAAATCTGTGAAAAACAGAAGTTCTTCCATTAAACATGATTTGATGCCTTTCTGACCTGCTTTTCACAAAAGCATTCCAGTATTGCACTATCCTCTCAAAACACAACCACTAAAATCTAAATACGCCTAGAGTCTTATTTTTATCTGAGGCTTTCTTTTTTCCACAGAAGAAACCGGGGCAAGTATTTCAGTAAGTCATCTACGACTTTCGAAATAGAAAAAGTAAAGGGCAATAGTTTCCAACCTGCCCAGTAAAACCTGATTGTCTATTTTAGCATTAAGTCCAGTAAATGAAACAGTGACACCTCTGAAAGTCCATCTCCTCGTGCTTTGTGCTACTTTTTTTTTTTTTATCAGTCACATGCATTTTTTCTTCTCGGCCTTTCCCAAGTGAAGGGCTGTAGACACACGCTAAGGAATCTCAGGAAGGAAATTCCCATTGGCACTATTCCCAGTAACATACCACAGGATGCCAAGAACTGGACATCCCCAGGCTCCAGCTTCAGTGGATCTACCACTGGGACATTCAGAAGTGGCACATTCAGATGTCTCTGCTCTTATGTATTTAATAAAAGTGTCCTGATTTTAAGGAACATTAAACTTTTTAAAACTTCTCTACTTTTACGAGCAAAAAATCCAAAAAAACCTCACTGGAAACATATGTAAATACCTGCCTAAAATTTACTCATGCAGTAGTTTTGTCATCCATCAGACCTTTGAAATAACTTTGGTTGTTTCAGCAAACCACCTGGAGATTTTACACAACTCATTAAAGATATTCATGCTGCAAGAAAAATTCCACTGAGTTATTTTACTGAATACTCTGAAAGCAATCTGGGTATATTCATATCTCTTCATAAAGATACACACTAATGCAAAGATTCTGCATCTTTTCTGAATCGCTTATGTCATGGCCTTGAGCAGAGTAAACCAATGTTATTCATTTGGCTGGAAGCGTAAACTTGGTTTGCAATACGGTGAGACTCAAAGTAGCATGACTGCCAGGGAATTTCATAAGCAGGAGAGACTCAGCAGAGCAGAGAACAATTTCTAAGAAAAGATTCATGCTTATGCTTATTTTCCACTAACTACTGACAATTTCAGTCTTCTCTGCAATGCCTTACAAGCTATTCTTCTCATCACGCTGCCGTTCTGCTATATACAATTAATTTAGATGCTGACTTGAAGACATTGTTCGAGGTAAAATTGAGTAATAGCACTGAATCACTTCCCTCCCAACAAGAGTATTATCACTCTGAAAAAACAGGACTATATTCTTTGGATTTACTCAGAAACATTAAAATCAATATTTCTGCCAAATTATAAGGGAATGGTTTCTAGTTGCATATTACATCAATCACCAGTTATATCCAGTGTTTTATAGGCAAATGCTACCTTTTTTCTAAAATTAAGGTACAGAACTGAACTTCTACAAACACAGAATATATGAGGAAAACAGGAGGGACAGAAGAGGAGCTTTAATTAAAAGCAGAGCTTTCCAATCGGCCTGCATCCAAATAAAATTAATTGCCCCCATCTCCTATCTCATTCCCTGCTTCTATTTCCCTCCTCTAAATTGAAGACTACAAATGGCATTATTAGGGGAACATAGGCCAAACTCTGGTTTCACACCATTTTAATGCCACTGACAGTCTAGGTTTACGGTTCAAAATAAGGGTTGTTAGCCAGCAGAGCTCTATGGACTCAGCCAGCCAGCATGTGAGTGATTTAACTCAGCTGAGGAGCTGGCCCAGTACTGCTCAGAAGCTGCACTCCCTGCCTAAGCCCAACCATCAGCTGTTCTGTGATCATGCACTGCAATAAACTGGACTGAAAGGACACAGAGCCTCTCCCCAGGGTTGCTTTTTAAATCTTACACACTTTCATAAAATTATGTAAGCATTTTGCTACAGCTGCCGTGATAAAAGCAGCAAGGTGTATATCCCAGCAGCTCCCAGGAGATTAATGATTTAATTACCCCAATTTTCTTTCAGCCACTTCCCTTTCTGGACTTGATTCACACAGCTGTGCCTTGTCCTTAACACATTCTGTAGAAACTATCACTCCATGGAAAGCCCAGACCACAGAACCCATTGCACTGGAGCACAATGCAAGTGACTGAAGCCTGAGGAGAAACACGCAGTTTTACTGCTTTACTGAGACCTGAGTCACACCTCAGAGCATCAGCTGAGCTCCCTGCCTGCAGAATCTGACGCAAACTGAACTGTGAGATACTATGGACATACAGGAATCCAGCACAGAAAATCCTGTACAAATAGTACAGTTACATCTCTCTGCTTCTTGACAAATTTTGCCAAGCGATTCTAAAATCAGCCATTAGGTGCTGCTGCAGGTTTATTAATATGCCAGCCTGCCATCGGCAGGGAGAGTAAAAATGCTTAACAGCACACAATAGAACATGGTCTTTGCACTGATTTTACTCCTGTTGCTTGAAACATGCCCTAAGGTGAGCTCCACAATGAGAGTTCTCAACACATCTACCCCACAGTGAGCAACAGATGCATCGCCAGCTTCTGCCTGTACAAACTGGACCTGTTGAGATGATTCAGGCTCAGTAAGGTCGTGGAAGTGGGTCCAGCTTGCTCTCCAGATGGGTACTTGATCGGATGAGCTGAGAGACAATGAGAGGCATTGTGCTGCTTTGAAAGTATTGTTTATTAGAGCTTTTACTGCAGGAAAAATCTCAAGGCAGGAATTAAAAAGGTCACCTTAGGACAAGGGTGCTCCGGGAGTATTCTTTCTGGCATTCTTCACTGTGATTCTGCTGCAGCCAGGAACAATAATCTCACTTCAGCAAACCTGGCTAGCAATGAAATATCATTCCGATTTCCTTTTGTCCTCTGGCCATAGCACACCTGCAAGCCTGATACCTTTCTCCATGAGTATCGCAATACCAGTGGAACTAGTAATTTTTCTTATACAAATGTACAAGTTTTAAACTGCTGATTCCCAAAACAGACATATAAAAGCAGCTTATCTTAGCCATATTCTCCAAACAGCGGCCATGGTTCTGTTCTTTCCAACATTCACACTTCTAATTACCTCTGCTGACCACAACTGAGTTTTTATTTGGCAATGTTAATGGTTCAGATGTCATTGTTGTTGACTTATACAAGCAATGCTTAAGTTTTTTAATGTATAACTTTTTTTAAACTTTTTTTTTTCTCCTTGTATTTCCACTTTGCAGCAGAAGACTAGTTGCCTGGCTCCAGGGAATGCCCTCCTATATAAACCAGTAAAATTACCTTTATTAAACGTGCAAGCTCTCCTAGGTTCCTCCTGAAACTTCAGTCAAACTCTAAATTGACATCAAATCCTGGACTCTCTCGTTAAATCCTGTTAGCTGGATTTTCTGAAATTCTCAGAGTTTCAAATCCAACAGGAATGGAAGAATATGCATGTCTATCTGTCTGTCTGTATGCAACCATAGCCTGCGTGCCTGAATAACAGCACATGCGAACAAACCCATGATTTCTACCATATACACAGAAAAACTGCATCCTTAGCAGCAGGAAAAGAACATGTTAGCAGCTAATACTGCCACTCCTCAGTGCTTTCGGCACTTTGCACAGAAAGGATACCCCCTTCAACATGCCATTACAAATGATCGTACTTTAGTGCAGTAACTCCATGTGCACAACTCTTCACAGTTCAGAAGGCTCCCTTGCATGGTGCCCGCAGGCTGAGAGGCATCCTACCCCTTCCAGAGGGTTATGTAAAAGCTCCAACACCTTCTGACCAAAACTGAGAACTGAGCAACCTGGTTCTGTGCACGTTTTTCATCTCTGCCTTCCACTGAATTTCCTGGTTTCTCCAGTGAAGATCAGCTGTTTGATGACATCAAAGTATGAATGCTGATTTACATAATCATAAGTGAGAAGGAAATTCAGTGTGCTATTTCCAAAACCGAACTGCCCTTTCTTGCATATTTTGCCTGTGAGCAGTACTTACATAACAAATAGCAGCTAGCTCCTGACGCAGGGTGCTCGCCTCCAGGCTTGATGTTGTTTTCATTGGATTTACTCCATTGTCATAAACTGTAAACTTAGTTCCCATAAGATTTGATCTATCAAAAAAAAAAAAAAAAAGGAAAATCCAATCACTATTTGTCAGCAATGCTGCTCAAGACATCTATCCTTTACTGCCTTGTAGCCCCCAAACAAAAGACTAATAATAGCGAGTACAGATAGTTGATAATTCTAATCTCAACTAAATGGCAACCCCTGGATTAAAAGCCATAACAAAAATATAGAGGTAGAGTACAGCAGAGTATACTAAAGGTCCCTTATCATTAAACTGGAGATTTCTCATGACATCTTGCAAACTAGTAAATTCAAGAAAGCAATAAGGAAACACTCAAGTGGGGTTTATTTTGTTTGTTTACTTGGTTTTTAAAATACACTTACTCTCTACAAAACCATCTGCTTTCTTACCCGATTACTAACTCCATTAGAACACAGAGTGATTTTCATAAAGTTATAAGTAATATCAGTCTTTCCTATTTAAATGGAAATCACACCAAGGAGCGCAAAATACAACTTAGAACATACTAAAAATCCCATTATCCTCAGTCTTTGTCTGCACTGCAATAAATAATGCATGAAGTTCTGAGAGCCACCCAGGCAAACGGTCATTAGCAGCACAGTCCCCTTCCTCAGGCACAGACAATCCAAACATACATTGAGAGGTTCCACGTAAGTACTAACAACAACCTGATGTATGATGGCGTGACAGTCAGAAAAGAAACACATACTTCTGAAAGAATTACACTACTTGTAAAGAATTATTTAGGACCTTAAGAAATGGGCAAACCCAAAGAGATTTTCAAATTGTTCAACAGACAGAACTTCCATTCCAAGGCATTTCTATCAATAGGGGCTAGATACAATCTACTCATGCACTTCTGAAAATCCCATGAAGGTAAGTTGTGCTCATACACCCTTGAGAATTCGGCCTTTGAGCATTAAAGAGCTCCAGTCCTGCTGATTTTAATAAAATGTGATCTCTTAAGTACTTGAGACATTTGAAAACATGCGTTGGATACTGGTAAACTTTAAGACCATTATCACATGATGTAGTCAAGCCTCTAATTAAGAAGTCATGGTGGCTTACAGGCTTCTTGATTTCAAATGAACTTCATATTATATAAAGACAATTCTTATATATATCAGTGTTTACCTCAGTTTTCCAATGAAACTCTCTCCACCCCGAGACAGGTCAGTTGGGTCTATGGAGATGAGGTAATTAGAGGTTTTACTCTTCTTCCGTTTCCTTCCAGCTAACAGAAACACCTAAGCAGTGCAAAAAACCATATTCTAGAATGACAAAGAGGTTAGCACACACCACTTCCTGCTGGAATATAAGGAAACCATAGGGAATTTTTCTGTCTTCCAGCATCATTAGTGAAGTAACAGAAGGTCTCCTGGGACCTAGCAAAACCAGATAAAAATCTGGAAAGGGAAAGTGACTTCTCAACCACACAGTCCATTATTAATGGTTTAAATAATTAAATTAGATCTATTTTGTTCAATGTTTCATTCTAAGTTGCTCTGGCTCTCCCAGTTGAATTGAAAATAGATGCTTTTCAGGCCACAGAATGCAGAGAGCCCCAAGTGTGGACTGTCACATAAAGGTGCCATGCATGGATTATTTAAGACCTAAGATTAGATACATGAAGAAAAGCAGCAGAACAAAGTGATAGTACTGTTTTGCTTTTGGAAGACTGTAGGGCAGATCTCAGGGAAGTGAAAATGTATTTACAATATAAGATTATATTTTATTTCTAAGGTTTCTTCAGACTTTTAATAATTTTTTTTTATATTCAGATGCAACTGGTATGCCATTCAAGTTATTTTATGACCTTTTTACCATGCTCCCTTTCCAAGTGGAGGTAATAAGTAGGGTACATCCCTCGGTCCATTCCCTTCTTGTCTCTTGTGATTCTGCATTTGACAGTGACACCCTGTGGAGCAGGTCTTACGGCAAATTCCTCCAGGTCATCGACATCTATGAGAGGCTCATTTGTGGAAGGACTGGGGGCTGTGGCCGCTTCCTAAAACAGTAATCAAAACTCAGGTTTCCTCAACGTTAATTTACAAGGTTATAAGTACAAAGGAATGACATTTGATGGAAGCTGCACTTTAAAAAAAAATAAATACACAAGGAACATATTTTCTTCCACATTCTGATTCCTCAGCAGCCTTGAAGGCAGCTTATCAAGCTCAGGATTGCTCCCCATCCAATTGGTCAAGCTCTTGGCTACCAAAGGCCCGGGTCTCTTGCACTGCTGATGCTCAGCCTACAGACACACCTGGCAAAGCAGAACAGGGCAGCTGCACAAGCAGAGTGCTGCAATGTTACAAAGCAAGCCCTGGCTCACACCTTCCCATTTCACCACACTGCTCTTTTCAGAAGGCGTATCCAAGGGCAGTGATGGACTTTGACGGAAGGAAGAAATGGGATGGGGAGAGACAGTGAGCTAGATAGAGATATAACAGAGATGAGAAGTCAGTGCGGTATATAAAAGAGTGTGGCACCATCAACTGGTTCAGCAAGTGCCTGTGATTTAAAATATTTGAACAAGCCAAAGTCTTATGGTCAGATAGCAGCAGTGAGAACAGGGTGGGAAAATGCTCAGAAAAAGGCAACAGAAACAAAAGATCCTTCTGAGCACCTGCAAGAGGCAGAAAGGTAAATATTTACTGTTTACCTTTCCCTTCATTCAAGTTCAGACAATATTTGCTATTCTTTCTCCAAGCCATTATTTTCATTGCTTGGTCCTGTGAAACCTGAGAGCTACCACAGTAAATCACCTTGGAGGTACTCTAGTGCATGTCAAAAACAAAACAAGAAACCAGGCTAATCCTGGCTGCCCTCTGAAATCACGCAGCACACGGCAGCCTGCGTGCCCCTTCCTCGGCACTCACCCCTTACCTTGTTGGATTTCTTGCTCGTGGCAGAACCAGGCCGGGTGTTACTGTTTAACTGTGAAGAACTGGAGCTGTCTTCATCTTCCTCATCCTCTTCCTCATCAAAATTCATGCTGCTTGAAATGCCTGAGGAGAAAGCGGTGCACTTACATGAAATACTAATACATTCAAGCTGTCCATGCTTGCTGTAAAATATCCCGTATGGCACTGGTGCACCCTTAGCCTCACAGGTGACAGAGGGTGTGTGCGAGGGGGGGACACTGTGTGAGGCGGTGTACAAACACGTGGGTGAAACAGTGCCTGCCCTGAGAAGCCAAAACATTTCAGCAAACACGAAAGGAAATATCACGGTTTCCATTGCAGAGAGAGGATGGAGTTACCCAGTGATACAGGAGCAATTATCCAGCTAGGAATTAAATTCAGATCTTCTTAATCCAATCAAGTAGTTCAAACACAACGCAAGATCTTAAACCTGAAATTGGAGCTGAGTGGACAACCTATCACAGCCATTTGGAAACCTTAACAATTAAAATATAAGCCCTTCTACAGCACACTTTTAACTGTTCCTGTGTGCTCTGATGAAGAGGAGATCTTAGACTGAGTAGAAACATTCATATCAAGGAAATGTTCTCATGCATATTTATTTCATGTAAAAAGCAGTATCAGGCCAGGCCAAAAAACTGCCTTACAGCACTTGAAAATTTGACTTCACAAGAATTCAAAACCTCAGACATTTCAAAAGGGAAACACAACTTTGAACATCAAATAAGACTCAGCAGCAGAAAGCATCAGTGGTGGAATATTTGCCAGGTTTAGTTCTTCAAGGAGTATCATGCAGATGAAGCCACCCTGTACTCAGGTTAAAACTCTAGGTTCCACATATTAGAGGCTAACTACACAATATTTTTTCCTAAAAAAACCCAAAACAAAACCAAAACACTACTTGGTCCATAATTTCCACTATTGGTAAGTCCAGTGCAGAAGGACAAATGAAACGCAAAGATTCCCAGAGCCAAGCAGCGCAGGCATAATTAACTTTTTCCTCCTGTACTTACCAGGAACATGATCCAGGGCGACAAGACTGGATTGGGAGGTGGAAGAGGACCAGGATGTATTTGCATGGGGATCTGGGAAAGGAAAAAATCCATGGGCTTGATTGTGTAAACCCTTCATTGAGTGAAGAAGCCTAACTTGCCAACAGGACTCTGCACAGGGCTAAAGGCTTACTGGATGGGGCCATAATGCTGCTGACAGAATTCTCAATTACGGTTATTTTATCTTTCTGCATAATCAAATTCACCTTCTACCTGCTTATACCTGCCGTCACTTTCTTTTTTAGTACTTTGAATAAGGTCAAAAAGCCCTGGATCACAGAGCTGAAGCGTCAGAAAACATGATCCACGCTGAACAGCTGTGCCACACACCCTCCCGTGCACCAGGTGCCCTGCGGGGGAGGTCTCTGGCCTACTTCTGAATCATGACACACACACAAAAAAACTGATCAGCACACGTGATACAGACAGATTCCACACAAATATTTGTTCAATATAATTGAAAAAACTATTCAGACTCATGTTCAGATGGCCTAAATTCTGCCTAAATCCCTGTGCCCTGTGTGTCCTCATCGTCTTTCTCAGGCTCTCTGAACTGTTCTGGGACTTGGGGGATGCGCACAGAGACCCTCGTGTAGCTTAGTCTGCCACAAGCAGAGACTGAACCACACTCACGTACAGAAATACAAATATTAGAGAGAGTATCAGTAATGGTTTTCCTAAGGTCAAATTCTGGAATGGAAAAAGGCATTTAAATGCTTTGTATGTTATTGCTGCTTCCAGTAACTTCAATGCCTGTTCCTTTAAAATAGCCTTTGACACCAGATGCACACTGGATAATGAAACAACACCAGAGGAGTACAGCCGAGGGCATGACGGTAAAACAGAAACATATGCAAGGCTTGTATTCCAGTCAGCCGCCAGGAATGGTCTCGTTATCCACTTCTTCAGTTACCCCAGCCTGGACAAACACTGCGCAGCACAACAGCAAAAACCTTCAATAGGATCTGGTTATGCAAGGGAGGCCTGAGTTCACAGGTCAACACATATTTTCAGAGCCTGTAGAACTCACTCGTTAGCAAACACACACTCATTAACACAAGCATTATTTCGTAATAATGACAACCATGTTCTAGTCAAATACGCATGGGTGATAGAGACATTCCATCTCCTCAGCTGCAGCTGTGCAATAAAGCCATAGTTGCATATGCCCAGACATCATCAGTTTATTTCTACATCCGTGCTCACTATTTCACCACCAATATTTTGGTGAAAATTCTGTGCCAGCCTTAGAAAAGTCTGCACTCAACCTGTCGGGAAGAATGCTTCAGAGAGCTCCTGTTTTCTTTTTGAACCCAGAAATCAAATTATTCCTTCTCTAAATCTGAAAACAGTTGCAACTTCAGGTGGTGAACAAAACCTAGGACCAAACTGCTCATTCCAAGTCTTTACAGAGACATATCGGAAACTGAAAAAGGCAAAGATTAAATGTTAGTTATTCAGGGTTAAAACTTATGGAAGTCTGGCTCTGTCCTAGTTAACTCCTTTGCCAGAGAGGAACCCTACATATTAAGATTTCTGAAATCAAAGGGTGAATATTTCCTGCAGAAAGAAAATTAGTACAGCAATTTCCAACAGATGGAGAAATCAAATAAAACATTTGGCATTTTCTTGCAAGCAGCATATTCTTTTCACGCTCAGGTAGCCTATAACCTCTCATCTTGTAACAGAACGTGACTCGCTCGGGAGGCAGACGTGCTGTGAGAGGCTTCTCTCCACAAAGTTACTGTCAAAGAGCAGAATGGGCACAAATCAGGGCTACACAAGTCTCGTGGCACTCAGCCTTGCCCATGAGGCCAGTTAGCATTTATCTGTGTTCTTCTCCTTTTGCTCCTATTCCATGCAAGAGACGGACTGACGGAAGACAGCAATTCTAAATGCTTTTCCGACCAACGGGGACATGCCAGTAAGGACATGCCACAAGCTGAGAAACAGCAGTGGGAATCCACACGGAAAACCCCAGTTCTAGAAGAAGTTTCCCATGAACACTGGGATACTCAGCACTTTCTAACAAGCCTCCTTCGCTGCTATCAAGGGGCAAACATACACACATAGTAAAAATATTTTAAGTCGCAGTCTTGTCTTAATACCTTTCTTTGCATCTCACAAAGCATAGCTGTTGTTAACAAAAATGAGTAAACCTCAGCATTCCCATTTAAAAAAAGCGCCATCACCCCCCACCCCCACCTGAAGCATACTAGTGGTCCACTCTTAGGAGTGCCTGTTCTGATCAGGAGTATACTCGGACCCGTGTAAAAAAAAGGTTATATCATGTATTTAAGAATATGGAGCCACAAAGCAAAACAAAAACAAATCAAAACAAACAAAAAAACCACCCACTCCTTCTATTAAAAATAAACAAAAAAAAATGGGGAGAATAAATAAACCTGGAAAAAACATCAAAAATAGAAATGTCCGCCAGAGTAAAAATCTCAGTGCTCTGACCTAATTTGAGAAGTCTGTTCATAGTTTTAAAGTCAATCAGCTTCAGTACGCAGTGTGCCTGATGATTAAATAGTCTGAGCTATGGTCTGAGGCAACACAATCGCCACACAGATGAGAACTTGTTAGTCATGCCAACATCCCTCCGACCCAAATGCACAGGAAATACCACACTTGGAGAAAATCTGCCCATTTCAGTTGAAGTCGCTCACATCTGTGGAGTAACGTCCCAGAAAAAATGAATCTTGGTGAGAACTGCTCTGCAGACAAGAGGCAGGCATTTAGGTATGAATAGTCTATTCTAGATGAGTCAAGTTTGCACTTACATTTTGCTCTTTATACACAAAGACTTTATTCTTAAAGCATCAGAGCACTCTTGGCTTGAGCCATCTTTGCTTCAAAAGCTGTACACTGAAAAAGAACAACTCCAAAGCAAATGCCCTCAGAAAAAGCTTTGTGAGGATTTGGGGATTTTTTTTTTTCCTTCCTACACTTAATGTCTCATGAGAGATAACAGTGCAGGAAGGAAGAGACAGATGCATGAATGTGTACATACACAATCTATCTCCCAAATCCTGCATGCTTCTAGAAAAAAAATATTCCAGAATATTTGAGGACTATGCATGGGAAATACTGCAGAATACAGACTGCTCTAATTTTCACCTCTGCAAGCACGAACACGCATTACAAAAACATCAACAGTATTTAACTGACAACACAACTAAAATTAATATTCTAGTTTAAATGTTGCTATTCTGTACTCTTGTTTTTTAACCTTCAAGTAAGTCATTTCCAGAGTTGTACAATATAAAAAAGTGAACAGATGGATAGGAGCACCAGCATCTGCCTGGTACCTTAATAGCAGCGCTGCACTGCAGATGGGAAAGGCACATCCCTGAGAGCCTGGAGAGCTCTTGTTCCTTGGGACAAGTTTTTTTTTTTTCTTTTTAGATAACAGAATAGAGCCTAATAGGCTCTGAGGAGAAGAAACACAGTAACAATCTCTGCTTAGGCTAGGGCTGAGAATGAGAATAGGAAAAGAATGTCAATGTACGAGCAATGAGAACAGGAAGGCAGCTTTGGCTACTTACCTTTTTTCTGCATTGCTGTTCTAAGATCTTGTTTGCTTTGCTGTTGTTGGCCGCTAGCCATTTTCTCTCCATCATCTTCATCATGGCTAGACTGTCCAACAGTGAGAATCTGCACTTGACTTCCTATCTTCTGAACATCATCTTGAAAAGCAGCTGGGCCATCAATCCCTGTGGGACAACAGCAAAAGCTTTAGTTGTCTTTGTGTCAAGAAGTTACTGAAAGAGAATTGCTCACTCACAAAAAGCATCTTTTCTAAGAATCAGGGATGAGAGGTTCACATCCAATAATATTTCTAGAGTTAAACAAGACTAAGCAAGCCTCCAAGGCAGACATCTTACTCCCACATACTGCACTACAGAATCTCCAAGAGGTGATCAGGATTTCACTGTTGCCCACCCGCAAAGCACAGCCATCCATGCACCAGAAACACTGAAAACTAAACAGAGAAGAAATTCACTGGGGAGGACTGACAAAGAAAACAGATGCAGCTTTCATAAGGACACTCAGCTGGTCCAGAACAGATAATCCTGAGTCCCAGATTATGCCATAACCCCTAACACACAAGGCTGCCATTACGAGCTGATGCTTCAGGTTTCGGACACCTGGAAAATTCACAAGTAGCTCTAACAGTGTATACAACAGGAAGAGCAGCAGGTTAACAAGCCTCAATATGCCTACTGCCAGTTAAAACCTCAGAGTGAAACTATAAACAGGATAATACATATTCCCTGGAACCTCCATTTTCTGAGATGCTCAAATCCCGACCAGGCGCAGTTCTGGGCAACCTGCTCTGCACAGGGGCTGGGACTAGACTCTCCCCTCCTTCCAGCCTCAGCCACGCTGTCATTCTGGGGCTTCTGATGACAGCCAGAAAGAAATTGTTCACCTCCTTATGGCTGTAAATCGCCTCTGAAGATAGAAAAATTAAAATATGGGGTGGGGTGGAGTGTGTTCTAATCACAAACTTCTTTTTTTTTTCTTCAGGACAGCAAGTTAAAACATCAGATCACAAATGTACTTCAGCTCTTAGTTAAGATTTAGTGCTGGTATATATTACCAAATTGGCCTTTTAAAAATACATTTTTGCACCAATAACAATGGCAATATTATTATGTACGAATATAGTAAATAACATAGACCTGTATACTGCTCCTGTTCTGAAATTTTTGTTAATAAGCAAGTAACATTGTGAAGAATTAGCAAGCATTACAATGAGCTAGTTCAGGAAAAGAATATGGTGCTCCTCACAACAAACAGAGCTGAAGAAATCCTGCAAGAAGGAGCTGTAGGGATTGGGATTTTTTTCAGACTGTGATCTGTAGCAGAAGTCTCTGAGATACCACTTCAACTCGCTTTGCCAGCAGCTGTCAACCTGCATTAAAAGGCCACTGGATTATACATTCAGCATGCTTAACTGTACGCTGCCACGCTTGCTGTCACTGCCCCTGTGGTAGGAAGCATAAGCTGAAGGGAGAGTGGTCCACACCCTCAGGAACTGCACTGGCTGTGAAACTACCTAACAAGCAAGCAGTCCAACACTGCTGACGTATTAAATTCACAGAGTCCAAGATCACAAGGAAATATTGACTCACCTGCACCATGCAGACCCTTATCCAGCAATTTCTGCCCCAAGATTTTTCTTAAAATTTATCTCAGGATAAACACTACAGCAAAGGTGCTCTAGAATAGACAGGCAGCTGCTCAGATCCACTGTGGTACTTTTAACAGCTTTAACCATACTAACCATCATCACTGAAGTGGCTGCCTAAAGGTAGGTTCTTGTCTTAATACTGAATTTCAAAAGTGTTAAGCATCCATGAATTAACAAGATGCTCCCACCTCATGCTTCTCTATCTAGCCCCTTATTAAGCTTTGGACAACACAAACCCAATTCTGAGAACCTATTTCAAAAGGAACAAAACACCTCAATTATTCTACTTCAAAGCAGACATTTATCTGCAACAAACAAAATGCCCCCGAAAACATCAGACATTGCACTGAGGCTGCTTTTTTCTGATGCCAGCAGAACATCTGCACTCACATCCCATGCTGTCAGGAACATCACTTATTACTAGGCATTAGGACAAAGGCTGCGCTGGCAGGTCACACTTTTAGAGAAGAAAAATCAATTTCAGTATTCTGAAGAGTGCATCACTGGTAGAGTATGTTATTAAGCATTATGAATAGTTCTGCCAGTGACCCCATTTAAGGGAATGGAAGATGTAGCCAGGCAGCGAGGGAAAATTATTATGCATTAGAATATTGCAGATGGTTCGTGGCAACTGCAGCACTAACTATTTAATATTTGTGTGTGTGCATGCATCTTTGAACTATATGTGCATGTATAAAATGGTATTAAATGCAAGCATACATACACATCTTTTATTCTCTATGATATGACAGAAATGTACCTTTGCGAGTCACAGCTGAGAAGGCAGCTTTGCCATCACCTACCCAATGTCTGAAAAACACTTCCAAGCTTGCATAGTCGTGATACTTGGAGTGGATCTCTCCCTGTGTTCTCACTTTCTTTGCCTCACTGAATCCTTTCCACCCACTTACTGGAAGGATGGTTCACTGTGCAGTAAAACAAACCATTCATGGCTGTAGTTATAAGTTTCCCAGTTTCAGGACAGGTCAAAAGAGGCAAAGAAGCTCAGTGGGCTGTGCAAAAAAGAAAGTCTTTACTGCTACAGTCAGCATTTTCTACAGCTTTTCCCAAAAGTCAGGTAGCAAAAACCTGATGGAAATGGCCTCGAGTATTTCTAAAAAGAAAAGGAATTTTTGAGAGGCAACTGTGAAGGAGGGCAGGGAAGAAAAAAGGAAGACTGACACGACCTTCAGCATACCAGTCCCTTCAGGAAAGGCTTTCTGTTGAACTTTGACAAGATCATGTCCCAGACGAAACGCAGAGGTACCAGAAATTAAAACAGATAACGAAAAAAATGCAACAGAAAATTGGCATTCAGTGGCATTTCAATCCTATAAACTACTATTTATCAATGCCCATATTCTGTTAGCACCTCAATCTTCTAGCCTATATTTATAAATAGACAGTAATGTGCTCTTAAAAATTTGTAATCTAAACTACCCCATAGAATGTTTTTATAACCTGAATTCATCTAAATTCTAAGAAAGTCAAAATACATTAGGCAGACATGCACTTAACTTTGATCTCAGGTATGAGATTTTTTTTAGATAGGATTTTTATTTTCTTTTGATTTAAATACACAAAATGTTAATTACCTACACACAAGAATCACAAGATCCAGGTCTAGGATGCAAGGAGAGAGAAAACCATATGGAATAAATAAAGAAGTGCTACTGAAAGCCTGGGGAAAGGAATAAAGTGGGAAAATTTTGCTTAATTTTTATGACATACGAGAAACAAATCTTACGCTTTTCATACCATGTTATGCCTGTTTGAAAGTTCAGCTTCAAAAGGATGGACAACAACCCAAAATCTATTCAGGCTCACTGCATTTAGTAATGACAATATACTTCGAGGATGTGAAATCAAAACCTTGTTTTATTGTTCCCATCTAGCAATTAAACGAAATCTCTCTATGGGAGGGTTGCCAGGCATACATTCCTCTAGCTTTCATCCCCAGCAGCTTTCTGCTGAACAGTTTCCAACTATTTTGGTATATTCTATAGGTAGATGCTAAAATGAATACAGATGAGCCATCTCAGTTCTCCTAGACTTAGTTACCAAATTTCCTTCTGACAAACTAAGCAAGTATGGACTAAATGGGATAGAGGCTAGAGAGGCTGGAGTATATCCCTCCTCCTTGGCCCTACAGATTTAAAGGTTGTTCTCACTTTTGATTTCCTGGGGAGAAGGTCAAATGGGAGGAAAAGACTACATGCTACCAAGCTATGTATGACCAAGAAAGGTCGAGAGGCAGCTGATATATGTGGCCACCACTTACAGACAAGCATGAGACCAAGCAGGAGAAAGGTTTTGCAATCTGACAATAGTCCATGATGCACAATGGCAGCCTTGAAAAAACTAGTTACAGACTAAATATGTGACAAACTACCCAGCAGCGAATTACAGGCATAAAGCATAATGAGTCAGCTCTCCAAAACATTATTTAAGTATTTGACTTTATACTACATGAATCCCCAGTAACTGGATCTTGCAGGAAAAGAATCTAATTGTATTTATATACATCATGTTCCCCTCAGCATGTATTTATACATGCAAACATTTTGCTGTGAAAAGGTTTTCAGCAAATGTTATTTCCTCCTGGTTCTTCTACATGAACTTGTAAGTACAGGAAAGAATTATTAACTGATTATTTACAGAGAGTCTTTACTGCACCTAGGACACGGTGAAAAGACAGATTTCTAAGTTATTTGAAAATAACTTATAATAAATTAAGAATTTCTTCATAGGACATTTCCAAACTAAGAAAGAAATTAAAAAGAAAAGTATTGTACATCAGAACTGTAGGATATAAACATTCTTGGTCTTATTTTATAAAGCATTTAAGACACATTCAACTATGAAGGTAGGCACACTGCTCATAGACTAAGCTTTAAGAATATGCTTAAACCCTTTGCAGATCAGATCTGAAGAGCTGATCAAGGTCAGGCAGGGGGTGGCTGGAAGAGAAAATCTGAAGCCATGGTTTCTGACCTCAGTTATATACAACAAGAGTTCTACAACAAGTATGCCCTTCCTCTACAAACATGCTGACAGCAAATGCAGACACACTAGAAATTTTTTTTTTTTTTTTTTTTAATGTGCCTTCAAAGGCAAGATACCAGGTATAAATAAGCCACTGGTTTGGCACAGAAGTCACACCCACATGGAGAACTCTCACAAAGCTGCAATTGCAAACTGCTCTCCAAGAACACTGCAGAGCAGCTCTTCCTCCAATTTAGGGATGGCAGTCTAACCCTCCAAAGCCTGGATGGCCTACTCTGAGCTCAAAGACAGGGAGTCTGTCCTCAAAGAAACCTGTGACTGACACCAGAACAAATAGCATTTCCGTCCTTTAAAGAACTTGGCTTAAAGCAAACCCTGCTTCTGCTTTCATTGTCTCAAGTAACATTTTAACTCAAAAAGACAAAACAACAGTGGATTATATTTTTGAAATCTGCATTTATTGAAGGGTGTGACCATTATACTCCACGTATGTTTACTTCCAGAACATTGGTACAAGAAAGTAGTATTGCACAAATCAGTAAGTGAAAAAGCTCTAATAAAATGGCTAGAATGAAATATCATTAAATTACATCTTCTAGAAATGTAGAAATTCATTGCTTTAACAAAAGAAAAAAGTATCTCTCTCTCTCTATA
The DNA here is from genome assembly GCF_000699245.1 of Pterocles gutturalis. NCBI lineage: Eukaryota > Metazoa > Chordata > Aves > Pterocliformes > Pteroclidae > Pterocles > Pterocles gutturalis. The sequence continues at coordinate 9,903 of NW_010104046.1, read as the reverse complement.
TATATATATATCTATATATCTCTTGCTGTTGGGTGAAACTCTCCTCAAAAGGAATTTACTGAAAAAGCGGAATATTTGGTGGGGAGGGGGGGAAGCATTTTTTTAACGACCGAATAACCTTAAGTATATTGTAGCTGTCAATATTTTGTAAGCCATTTCCCAGTATATGCCTGCTCTCACAGGGGCTGTGCATCCACTGACATGGGCTGAAGCAACTGCAAAATCACAAAGGGATTTGCTTATAGGGAAAGGAGGCAAATAGAATTTTTTTTTAGGAAAGGGTCTCTGAAGGTGATTTAGTCCAAACTTCCATCAAAAGGAGGACTATTGCTAACACTAGATTAGGTCACTAAAAACAAGTGCTTGAGCACCAAGCTGTACATTCACCGTGATGAAATCTAGAAAACTGCAGCAGGAACTGTACTTTCATAAACTTCTGCCCTGAGGAGGCCAAAATGACTTCTTCACAATCAAGTTCAGGTGTTGCCAAGGCACAGCCTGAAACAGTTGTCAGATCTGGAAATAACAGGACTTTCCTTGGTGGAAACTCACTTATTGTTCCTCCTAGCCTTTCTCATTAAAGCACAGGGAAGCCAAGAGAAATCCACTCTCCATGAACTGCCCTCCTCCTGTCAGAAAGGAGTGAGAAACAACGCTGCTTATTCAAGAAACGGTGCTGCTTTCTTAGCCAGCCAGCATTACTGGAGTTGCTTGTTACATATAAAAATGGGACAGGATGCACAAATCAAAACAGACAGACAGGTGTGAAAGAGGGAAAAAAACCACGGAAGAAGCAAAGCAAACCCAAACATGAAATAGCCACCCTGGCAGGAAAGGCGCTGTGTGTCAGAGCAGCTCCTTTGCTTTCTGACTCTCGTAAAGACAGCAGGGAATACCAAACACACTATATACATTTAATGTACAACGTAAGAGAAAAATTGCTGGGAAGGTATTGTTTATTTGAACATTTGAAACACATTCAGACTCCTGATTTCAGTGACAAAAATCTTAATTTACATTGCCCATGGCAGTGAGTGCAGTTCAGAGCAGGGTATTCCTAGAACGTACTTACATGCTTTAAGTGCAAGAGTGCTAGGATAAAAAAAAAAACAAAAAAAACCAAACAAACAAACAACAACTTTTCACTGAATTATTCCTAAATTTTTATATCAGGTTTCACTTTGAATTAACTCGTGGCTTTGCTCGGTTTTCTGCATTTTTTTAAAGGTTTCATTTTATCTTCCTGATTGGTTTTGCCCCGTTCATTGCACGTATCCAAAAAAGCACTTTATCCAGCATCTTCACTAATTTCTTCACAAACCTGTACTGGGGAAAAACCCCAACCAAACCAAACACCCCACACCACTATGTACCTTCAATAGTTTCAAGAATCTCAGTTTTTAAAGAATCATCAAGGTATTTGATATCTAAAGATGCTCTGGTTTTGTATTTGTAATACCACGCAGGGTACATACTTTTCATATGTTCCTGCTGCAACTGTTTTCACTTGTTTGCATTATTTTTCTTTTGAACCATCTAGCGGTACTGTACACCAGGTTCACTAAGATCTTTAATCACCCCTTACTAGCGTCACACATCAAACCAGAATTTGATTCACTGTCTCCACTGGAAAGACAACTATTTCACGTATTTGTCTCCTTTTGGATTTTCTTCCAATACTAAATATTATACCAAGCAATAAACTGGGAGACCAAAGGTTTCAGAAATACCAGTTTAATGAACAAAGCTACTACAAAATATCATCAATTTACTGCATTTGCAGACTCTGTCCCACAAAAATTATGTTTCTTTTTAAAAATAGGCACAGTGTATACTGGATACTGCCATCAAGAAAGAAATACCAGTATTAATCATAGATTTAGGAAAAATAAATGCTAAGTACTATTCTACCCATCACTGAATTACAAAATGAACTGATCCCTAACTTGAGAGGCACAATCAGCTCTACATGAGCAATTAGCCGTGTTCTTTTTCTTGCCTCATGTCAGCGTAACCTCATTAAACCTAATATATCCGTTGCATTTGTCCTTAGCACATTGTTCTGATCATGGTTTTGTCATTCTTTGAGCCACTTAAAAAAGCATTACACATTAAAGACCAGAGTACAGTCACTGCACCACAGCTTCAAGAGCTATTCATGTATAATTCAACGATTTTTGCTCTGAATTAGCTTATTATTCATAGGATCTGGTCTAAAGGTTCTTTTTCTCTTAAAACACAAAGCGCTTGGCTATGCTTAGAAAGGTAATGCTCACTATAGGCAAATACTAACAGAAACCTATAAAATGCTATTTTAGCATGTAAAGTGCATTCACCCCTCAGCATCCATCCTGCTCATTTACAGGACACACAAAGGTTACAATCAGAGTAGTCAGAGTGAAGACAAAACCTGAAGCAGCTGCAAAGTAAAAGCAGAACCTAAAACCTCCAAGACTTGGTCTAATTACTAATGAACTTCCTCCAACAAAATCTCTTGTGCCACAAAATGGTATAAAACCATTTAACCTTCATCCGTTTTCATTAGTTAGGTCTGAAGTTATCAGCAAATCCATTCAATATTATTAGAAAATCTCTTCTTAAGACTCACACTCTTAAAAGTAAGTGTAAGATTGATGCAAGTTCCACTACAGGGCTCTGCTATCACTTGCATTTTCTCCACTCTTAAGTAACACAAATGAGCTATGTCTATAATGGATTGATCAGTAAAATCCCTCAGGAATTTTAAAGTCACATTCAGTTTTACTTTTTCATCCAATAAAAAGATATTTTGTACCTCTTATAAGGATGCAAGACTGGAAATCCAGTTATAATCCCCTGCAAACACTCCAAGTTTACAACACGATCAAAGGTAAACTAGATATGAATCCAGGGGTGGAAATTATACATGAATGAACAGTTAAATACCAATGTGCGGAAAAATTAGATGAGCTGGATAAGACGGTACTACATGTATGCTCTGAATATACTTTAGCTGCCAACAATATTTATTACTAATCATCAACAGGAACTGCAGGAGAGGAGACACTCCAAATCTTCTTTGGTATCATTGATGAATACCACCTCCACTCTATGGAAACATACATACAATACAATTGATGGGCAAACGCTGAAGGCCAGGGAAGATCACGCATAGCAGAGCAGGATGAGCAATAAGAATTGCAGCAGAAGCAGAGGTTTCTACAGCTAACAATATTAGTTTCAAACCCACAGAGCAGCTTCAGCACACAAATGTTCTCAGTCTATGTTACATAAAGTGACATTACTTTCACTGACACAACTTGCTTTACTAAAATATGCCAACATTTGCCTGTCTGGGAAATTTTTCAGAAAATGCATAAAAATGCTGTTGGCATATGAGAAAAATACTAGGTGTCACCTGCTGTAAGATAATAAAAAACTCTGCAACTCCTTCACAGCAAGCACACGCTGCTCATTGAGTAACTTGCCTACACCTAGGAGGTAAGTTCAAAGAGAGCTCTCCAGCAAACTCAGCCGCAGCACGCGTGTGAGCAGCGTCTGCACAACAGCCTGGAAACCACACACCAATGGTTACTGGTTCCGGCTATGTGCCCCCCGGGCCTGCAGAGAGGATTTGTTCATGAAGTATTTTAGCCAAGAGCTCATCAGAAAACTCATTAGAAAACATGTGAAGGTATACACACAGGGGTGTTATGAGATGCAAATCCATCAAATCAAACCTACTCTAACCGACCAGCACAATATCTTGAGTACAGACACAGGCACCCCAGAAAGGCAAAACAGGCATCAGACGAGATGAAACAGAGCTTCAAGGTTATGCAGTAACCATGACTGAGGTATGACCACACACAATGCTCAGTTACAGCCCAAGACAGGTTTTCTTTTAAACCAGTAAAATAATTTTTACTCTTTAGCAAGATGTACTTCAAAATAAAATTTGGCATCTGTATTTCTATGCTGGAGTGGCATTACTTTTTACATTAAATTGAGAAACATTAGCTTTCTGTTCACTTATTTTGACAACAATTTTTACATTCAATTAATTTTACCTTTGACTTTTACTTACTATTTTAAGCCTAGGTATTGACACACACCATCTTTCTTTCAAGTATATGAATAAAGTCTTTACCTCGGGGACAGACTCTAAAGCCTGTCTAACCTAGGGCTTCCTTTGCAGCCAGAGAGCCTATAGACCTAGAGATGCTGTAGATTCAGATCTCAAGAATTAAGCTCCAATATGTAAAGGATGTGTAAAGGATTTTTATCAGGTAGGCTCAAGTCCTGCAAAATCCCTAAAGATAAGCACCAACACTCTGACCTCAATAACTTCCCTTATTAGTCATTGCTATCTTTAAATAGCCTTGTCAAGGATATCTATTTGTCAAGGACTTGCCTACAGGAAAGATGGGAGGCACTCTTTGTCAGGGAGTGTAGTGACAGGACGAAGGGTAACAGTTTTAACCTGAAAGAGGGGAGATTTAGATTAGATATTAGGAAGAAATTTTTTTACTGTGAGGGTGGTTAGACACTGGTTGCCCAGAGAAGCTGTGGATGCCCCATCCCTGGAGGGGTTCAAAGCCAGGCTGGATGAGGCTTTGAGCAACCTGGGCTAGTGGGAGGTGTCCCTGCCCATGGCAGGGGGGTGGAACTCGATGATCTTTAAGGTCCCTTCCAACCCAACCCATTCTATGATATACATAATTTTCTTACTTAAGGAATAATGGAGAGATTGTTCGACATACACAATACAGAAATATGGTACAGTCCAGGGAGGACAGTGTTACAAGTGGCCTTATATATAAAGTTTGAATACCTCTAAAGCAGCTCATGTTACTTCTTCCATCTAGTCTATGTAGCTCAAATAGTAAATGCAATAATGGCAATGTCATTTCTACCTACCCTTTTGTCATTATCAATAGTTTGGGTTTTTTTGTCTACGTCATCTTACCAAAAGTCATTGCAGAAAATTTTCCATACAAACACCTCCCATATTTTGACCAAGGGGGATAGAGTAACACTGAAGTAACAACTTGAAGAACCACTTGAGGATGTTATCTCAGTTTTGTTGAATTGATTTTCAAAACGCCCACTTAACCTCTAATTTCCACAGTTTAAACCTCACTAAGAGTCTGGACAGAAATTACTGCAATTTAAGGCTGCTTCTCAAAAGTACATTACATGCAGATAGTCTAAAAAAACCACATTGGTGTAAGATGGTTCTCATTTCTTTAACACTGCAGGAAAACACCAGCATCTTTCCTCCTCTGCAATTGGAACAAATACTCTCCTTTGGAAAAGACTCAGTTCACAAATTTCAGCCCTCCTTCACTCCCAGGTTGTACATGCTGAGACAAGACCAAGTCACTCACATTTTCCGATCTCACAAAATTTCAAGAAATTACTTTTAGGCAATTTTCAGAAATTCAAAGAAATAAATAAAAAAAAAATGAAGTATTTTGCAGTCAATTAAAAATCTGACATTCAGCCACATGCAGCTAACCTTTGTGTTTCCCTTTTTTCTCCTTTCTGGTGCTGCCAGTCTGACAGCTTGCAGATGCTGCCTTGGTTTTTTTAGTTGGTTTCGGAACTTGGGTCTCCACTACCACCTTTACATCTTCCTGTTCGGCCTCCTGCACTGCTTGAGAGATTCAGGGTACCCCAGCAAAAAGAAAAAGAGAGAGAAGAGAGAAACAAAGAGAGAGACAAGAGAGAATGAATTGAGCACTCTGTAAAGGCATACAAAAGTAAGCAGACATAGCAGAGTTTGTTTGGTATTTCAGACAATTCATGCAGAGAGAAGAGTCAAATAAACCAGAATTTGCAAAACTACAGTAAAAACCTGAAAGCGTTAGGTTAGCTGGGATGTAGTTAGGATGTAGTTCCTAACTTTTTTCCTCCTTCCAATAATATATCAGCTGCTAACTTTCAGGCCAAAAGCGATATCAGAATATTAATGTGTTGCAGAGCTATTGTAGGAAGCACTTTTCCTCATAGCGAAGCTCTGCCAGATTGATCATCAACAGTGGCAGCATGAAGGCAGAAAAAAATTATTTAGACTTTGTAGTGCCTTATGCTTAAAGCTGCATCCTAACTCCATAAACAAGGAATCATCAGAAGGCTTTTTTCAAAACACATCTTGCACAACTGTATACGTCACAGTATGACGAGTAGAACAGACAGGCATTTTATGGTGAAACTATACCCAAGCTGAAATTTAAAACTCCTCCTATTTTGTAGCATACACAAATTAATTAATGCCTTAGAAGTCTCAACATAATATGCATAGCATAAACTGTGAATGTCAGCATAATTCATGCAATGTTTTCAAAGTAAAAAGAGGCTTTATCATTTTCTAAAAGCATGACACACTTTGAGGTCAATATTTGAATCCGTGAAAGCAACACACATAATAACTCTTTCTTGTGGCCAGGCCAAGCCTTGAAGTGAAATAATATGGAGTTTACTAAGGCATAAAACCAATCACCCTTGTGACATACAAAAAGGAATCATCAAACTTCATACCTCAAACAAAACAACCTGCAGGTGGGCACCAAGAGATTTTGGTGCCAGTTGCTGGTCACCGTTAATTGCTGAGCCCCATGGGCCTCAGGTCGTGACTGTGGTTCCTCTCAGCAGAGAGATATACATTAAATTAGCAGAGGAGTGACTAAAAGCCCAAAGAAACAGCTTGTCACTGCCCAACTCCTCATTCCTGTCTTTATCATACACTAAACACAAGATTGCAGTCCCTTTGTTGAGCGTAAAGGAGCACTGGAAATGAAAAAGACATAACCAAAGGAGTGAGTGCACAGGATGCAAGGGAAAACAGCACATAAAAGGCAATACACTGGGTCCCATTTCCATGGGCATGGCAGCCTCGGACTAAGCAGGGAACCAGAGTTGCCACTCCACAGTGTTTAAATAGGTGCGATTTGCCAACCCAAGCAATCCATCCTGTATCCGTAGGTCAATGTCCTGGTTTTGGCCGGGGTGGAGGTAATTTTCTTCACAGTAGCTGGTGAGAGGCTGTGTTTGGATTTATGCTGAGGAGAAGCTGATCACACACTGATGTTTAGAGCTGCTGCCAGGAGAGTCAGGGACTTTTCAGCCTCTCTGCTGTGCCAGTGTCTGCAGGGGCAGGAGAAGCTGGGAGGGAGCACAGCCCCAGTTACTAGCCTAGGATTCGACCTTTAGGTTTAGGATTGAGACCCAAACTGGCCTGTGGTCTATTCCATGTCATGCATGTCATGCCCAGTGTATAGATGAGGATCTGTCTGGAAACGCTCTCTTTCTCCAGGTCCTCTTGCTCTCTCTGGGTTGCCCCCCTCTTGGAGTCATCTCTCTGTCAGCTCTCAGACACTCGGGCTCTTATCTCTTTTCTGGGATTGCAGTTTCAGGACTCTCCCTGCTCCAGGATCATTAGCTGGGAGCAGGCTGAGCCTTGGTCATCAGGTGGTGAGCAGCTGCACTGTGTATCACTCATTTACGTATTTGTACATATTACTGTTATTATGGTCATTATTATTCTTTTCAATATTATTGTTTAGTTATTAAATTGTGCTTATCTCAGCCCACAAGTCGCTTTTCCCGTTACCCCTTTAATTCCCTCCCCCATCTCTGGGAGGGGGGGAGGGTGAGAGAGCAGCTGCGTGGAATTTGTTTGCCGCTAGCTGGGTTCAAATCCACAACAGTCTCTCTTTAAAAACTAGGATGTATTCTTTTAATTGTTTTAAAGATGATAAACCATGTTATAATTCAATTCAGTACTTTACAAATGACCTATATTAAATGACCAGATACGTCTTTAAAATGACCTACATTAAATGACGAGATAGTTCTCTAAATCATTTAAATATGGCCATATTCGTTCACTCAGATGAAGCATCATTTACTTGGTCCAAAGCAATGATTAATCAGCAAAGGATGAAACATTCTGACATTGTTAATTGAAAAGTTAAAGGCTTATCTTCACTGTCTTGTCAGCCATCCTTTGATCTAACAAGCAAAAGCCTGAAGCTCTTTGAATTACTTTTGTCTCATAACTTTCAGCAAGAGATATCCGATTATATGTACAGTGGTAGAACTCCAAAGGACAGAGAAGGAAATATTTCCATTGCTTTACTCTGTAAGGCAGAGAACAAGATGTCATTCCTGTAGCCATTTTGAGCACATACTATCACTGCTGTCTATGGTAAACAGGACTTTCAGACATACGTGAGAGAGGCTGCAAAATAAGATTCAAACCATAAATGTGGAGATACTGCATCTGGTTTCATTAAAGGAACTGGCACAGAATTGCCTGTTTCTAAAAGATGCTTTTCTGAGTTTTACCATTAAATTTAAAGCACTACCTTTAAAATAAATCCAAACCTATTCCCAAAATACCATCTCCACCACAAAACCATCTTATTCTTAGCTATTAACTATTCAGCAAATAGCAGACTTTGGCTAAGGCTCATCCACTCACTAATGTTTTCCCTTGTGACTGCAGATAAGAAATTATGTAGCTTTGCTACGGATTGTGCAAATTCAGTTCAGGACAGCACTGAGCTCCAGAAGACTTGGCTACATACTTGCATTTAAGCATAATTTAAGCACTGGTTTCTGCTGCCCCTAAGTGATAACCTCTGCAAATTCCTCTCATGTAAGTGCTGCTGCTGCAGGGTGGCAGAAGGGAAGTCCCTGCAGCACAGCAGTTCCTGTCAATGGGGGCCAGCAAGACCAGTCCTTGCAGAGGAGTGGGCAGTGGGCTATATTCTGAAGCCTGCCGACCTACAGAGCAAGGTCTGTGGACCCACCTTGCTCAGTGGGTCCAACAGATTTAAATGTGGAGCAAATTAAACAATTCTGTTTTCTGTTTCCAGTGCTTTCTCCTGCCCCAGAGAGCTGTAAGAATGACCATTTCGAATACCCTCCATACTCACTCTGCAGCTGGTCTGCAGCATGTGGAGCTCTGAACTTACCTAAGCAGCACCCCTTCTACTCTGTCTTTGTGGAGATGAAGCAATTTGTAGAGGCAACGTTCGTCCCCAGCCATGCTGTCAGGGGATCAAATGTCTTCCCCTCTGCCCTTTACTACATCTTTGGATCACTAAGTCAGTCTGACAAGAACTTCCCTTCTCAGCAGGATGGGAACCTTGAGGCAATCTCTAACCTGCATTCTCCACAGATTCTAGATAGCCCCATAAAACAATTTACAGTTCCCTGCAAGAAAGCCTGAATAAGGAAAATGAGATAAACTGTCCTCCCTAGATAATATTCATTGATATGACAATATGATTATGTCCTTCGTTGGATGTTAAAAAGTTAAAAACAATGATAGGCAGTACCACAGGATAAATAAAATAAGATCCTTAAATGTAGCTATACAGGGATGGAGTTTCAAAGATTGTCACTCAAACAATGCATTAAATTCCGTACAAAAAAAAGTAGGCAACTTTTAAAATTCCTATTGACAGTTATCTTAAACAATAGGAGACTATACTTGAAAATCTAACCCAATACTCTATATGCCCCACCCCAAATTATTAAAAACTTCACTTAAAAAAAGCCCCATAGATCTTCCTTTTCTATTAGAATTATTTGTTTGTACTCAAATTTGTATTTAGACAAGACAAAAATGGAGGAGCATCTGTTGTGGTGAGACAGAATTCCAAATAGCAGATAACACTGGACTCTCACATCTGGTGTTTCATTCTCATTTGGACTCATAAATTGTAAGAAATAGTTTCGAGATAAATGGCAAGCTTTCAAATAAAAAAAATGACATGATTTTAATTTTAGTGTTATTCATCCATGTTCATTAAATCAAGTACTGACTACTAACCTCAATGCTGTATTAGAAAAAAAATACTTTTGGGGAGACAGAAAAGAGCACAGATTGCAATATCAATATATTATATA